>NW_027658781.1:365000-465000 GCF_041902795.1 Electrophorus electricus | reverse complement strand
CATCTGATTCTGGCAAATGAGTGTGTACAAATGGCCTCTCATTCAGTACTGCCCAGTGATGAAGACAGATGTAATTACTAGTCTACATACAACTAATCCTGTTTCTACTAATTCAGGTGCTTATAGAATCATAATATAATTGGTTACTCAGCCTGCTGTACATGAGCAGGTACAGTGCTGCGTGAGGCTGGCCTTTGGAGATGGGTGGACATCTGTACTCGGCCAGCTCTCCCCGTCTGACCCTGCAGCCCCTGTTTCCACTGAGAGAACCACTACACCCCGATGCTAGTGGCAAAAAAATAATCATCACCACAGCAATCCTGCACACCCCAGACCTCCTTCATGAAGCCCAAAACCCAAACAACAATCCACACATCTCCACTTTCCCAGACCAAAGATGTGCCAGAGCCTTGACTGACGTGCCCGAGCGACGACGGCACGTTCGTTCCACGCAAACCTGCGCCTTCACAGAACCGTTCTGTCTCACGTCTGTTTCCGTGAGAGCAGAGGGGCGCCTACGAGCAGCCAGCCTGTATGGTGGCACAAGCCTAATCGTGACAGGCCTGATGAGAGGCGCGAGGTCACAAACAATAATGGCTAATGACTGGCAGATCAGCTGCGGCACAGTCAGGTTCACCATGATGCGAACCTCGTTCTCTTCAAAATGGAGCTTTATTCCACACAGAGGGGTGAGACTATTAACACAGGAGGGGGAAAACCCTGGCTGTCAAACCCTCACCTCGTATGCTGCTCTCTTCTCGCTGCTCTACTCTATATACACGTGCGGCATTTGCAAGCGCTTCTTCCATTTGTCAAACTGTTGGCAAACCTGTCACACTCACAAGGTGAAAAGCAAATTATTTATTTATTTGGGTTCAACATAATTAGAAGCATTACCACGGCACATGGCAGTGATGCCTTTTTATGCAATCAGGTGCCAAAGTGCAAGGAGTTAAGACATGCCTGTAGGAGGTGTGAAAGTTTTCTCTTTTTAAGCGCTAATAAAATTAAATTGCGGCAGGTTGGTGAAGGAGCTGTTGATTTTTTTTCCTCACCAGCTGCCTCCTCTGGAAACAGGAGACAGGAGACGAGGATGGAAGAAAGGTGGGAATATTTGCCTACAACATCCCCGAATACGTTAAACTCCTAGGCGTTTGTCATCATTTCCAGGCAGTGTGGACAGGAGGAGTTTTCCACGAGACTGCGTCGGCACTGAGGGAGGGGGCTCGCTGAGACCGGAGAGAGCTGAGATCCCAAAACGAGGAGGTGTTTGTTTCCATTTCCAGCTATTTGGTAAAGCAACTGTATAAATGTTATTCATTCGTCTCAAGCACTGAGGCTTCAGAGGAAAGATGTTGAATCTCACATCTCTTTTCTTTAACTCTAAATAATTGAAAAGAAAAGAAGAAAGCCTCTGCAGAGTTCACTGAGTTTTTAAGATACAATCCCACACATCGTTTATCCTCCGTCCAATTTTTTTTAGCACACTCATGCCCACATGAATAAACACACACACACACACACACACACGCCTTCATGCAAACCTACACCAAAGAACAGGCCAAGACAGCAGAACAGGCAGTGGCCCTTGCTGCTTTATGCTTTGGAATAAAATGGTGTAATGGAGCCCAGCGCAGGTACAGTATGGTCAGCCTCCAGTGGGTTTGCCAACAGTTGCGTTTGTCATCAACCATTTACTGCCTGGGGCCCCTGACAGGCTAGACGTACCATATTAAAAACACAGTGATGGCACCAATAACAACGCTGGTGGAAAAGAGATGGCGGTGTTTTACATCTCCCGTAAGCGTGTGCTTCAGGGACAGTTTATGGGCGAGAGGCGGTGTTTCTTTGACACTGTCAACTTCTGTCACGTCGCTGCAGTTCGTCTTGGATCGTGCCGCAGCTGCAGTCATGGCCCCACCTGCGCGGTTCTTTAGGCAGCGAGTAAAGAGCGCATGGTGGTTGGCGCTTTGTGCCGAATGTCTCGGGGCCCTTATGATAATGAATCCTCCCACAGTAAAACATTACAATAAATAAAACATGCCATTCCAGTGAGGCTCCTGTGCCGCATGTCTGCACGTGGTCTGCGTTGCGCGCGCGTGTGCGCACGTGGGTCTCCGTGTGTGTGTGCGTGTGCATGTGTGCATCACTGCTGGTTTTTGCTCATTTAGTGACAGTAGACATTCTCACTTCCTCATCCACAGACACACATACACTTACTTACACACACACACACACACACACACACACCACTGTAAATGTTTAAGAGAACAATCCACCAGGGACTGAGGTTCATTCCCATTTGCCAGGAAAGCACAATACATAATTAAAAGTATAAAGTGCAAAAAATGTCATTGTTAGGGTGTTGATTATCATTAAGTAGTTTTAAAGAAACGTGACTGTAAGCCATATTTAGTGAGGTTAATTTATTAATTGAGCAAGCTGTTTGTCGCTACTCTCCTGCAACCTGGAGGTGGTATGAGCAGTTCAGCTGGTTGAGGAAACAGCATTTAAAGCAGGAAGGCTCAAGCAGCAGACTTTCTCAAGATGGCATCCTTCCGAAATGGCACAAAATAACACCCCAACTACATATTTATCCACGAGAGTTTTGCTCCTGGGCATTCAGGTGCTGGAAGAACTTGAAGGGGAAAAAAAATGTTAAGGCCCAAGTCAAATCCAGACAATGGTCCTGATAACTTTTAGCTGACCTAAATAAAGCCTCCCTGCTCTTCCATTCATTAGAGCACAGCTGCTGTGATCACCAGGTAATTCCCCCACCTCTCTGGCACATGATCTTTGTTTTCACAAGAATTTTGTGGTCAGGGTTTACGTGCCCCCCACCCCCCTCGGTCTGTGCTCAGGTGCTTGCCATAGAGCACAGTAGTGTATTCTCCACTCTGCTCAATCACATCCACCCCCAGGCTGCAGGCTTGCTCATCAAAGGGAGTTTACACCACAGAACAGTTGGTTGGAAGAAGAAAGATGAAACATTGATTAAAAAAAAAAAAATCACCCACCCCACCCCCCCCCCCCCCCAAAAAAAAGAAAAGAAAAAAAAAGCATTGTAGTTTTGACAAGTTCAAAAGCTCAATTAGAGTGACCGAGTAACAAGTTGGGAAGTAAAAAATATTTCAAGATCTCTGAATGGATCAGAACAGATTGTTCATTGGTCAACACTGCATTTATGAGCTTTTGTAGAGCTATAGGCCTGTAAAGAATGCAAGTGACACATCCTTGGCTCACAAGTCACAACCTACTTCTAACAAGCATGCCTAGTTTCTAAATAATTCCACACTCACAACACTTTTCTCACCACACAGTCTGTCATAGACTTCTTAAAGAACATTAGCATATCCCCTTTCATATTTTCAAAGGCAGGCTCTCTGATGCAGAGGTCTTCACTGGTCCTCTCTGGTATGAAAACTCACGATCCGACAGGTCTAAGAGTCTATAAAATGATTATTGTAGTACATGTCAGAAATATAATTCCTTCGGTTCTGGGATTTGCTGTAAGACCTGACAGACCCGTATAATTCCCTGTGTTTGACAGAACTGATCCCATTCACAGTCTGAGTGCATACAATTAAGTTCAGTCAAGTGTGGAAGACAGTCTAGATTTTACGGAGTGATGTGACGAGTTCGGTGAAATTTGCGCAAGCAAATGCAGACGGTCTGTCCAGTCTCGTCATCCAATGTGCCGTTGAGAAGGCCCAAATAAACTTTATTAGGAGGCCTCAAATAATTCCAGAAACAAAACAGTTTCTTAATGCCAATAAACGAAAACACTCAATTATAGAGTCTAAATTGTTTTCATGGCTGAATGAGAATAGTGTCAACAAAGGCTCTTGGATGTACTTCATATGGCTGTAATAGGCCTGCGCTGACTCAGTAGCCTAATGAAACGCAATGTAGACAGCTGTGTCCGTGCAGCCAGGGCCCGAAATAACAGAATAACTACGAAAGCGCTCTGGTCAAACGTGTCAAGGTTTAGACACGTGTGAACATAAGGAATCCTAAACTTTACAAGAGCGTCCCTTAATGCGCGCTTGAATGATCCTCTCCCGCGCGCGCTTGTTTGCCTTCTGTCCCGCGATCATCAATCACGGCCCCAAGGAGCACGTGGCGGCGGCACATCCTCCCCGGCCCGGGCTTCGTGATGGCGTCACACTGAAGCTACACATCTATTATGCAGGCAGATACGCATTAATCTTTTAAATCAGCCTTCAAATTAACCTACATCCTCCTTTTACGGCAGGCTGCGACGCCGAGAAGAGCGCGCTCCTCCGTGCCTTTGATATGCCTCAGCCAGTCTGGCGATCATGAGAATAGTAAGAGTGTCCTCTTTTGGTCAGACGTAGTATTGCAAACGAAATGAACATTCGTTTCCAAATATAATGGCTACAGCGATCGTTGTTATTAAATGGGGAATCTCACAGACACAGAAAGGAGTAATGGGCTGTGCCGTTGGTTTCGTTTTGTTTTAGCTAAAAATATATATTCCTAAACAACATCATACAGCCACACTGAGATGGGCAGAGTAATACTGATTGATTAAGTGGCTTTTTCAGAAAGCCACTTAATCTATGAACTGCAATACCCCATCAAGTTATCCATGCATAATTTAGAATAACTCAGCATGGGTAATGCTTAGAGGACAATGTAGCCTGGTGTGGTGTGAGGACATATCAGTGCTACAGTCTGCTCTAGTGGAACCGGAGAGTACGGATTGATGGAATTGGCGGTCAGGTCACGGTCGTAGTTGTCGAAGGCTGTGTGTGTGGATTCAGGAATCTCGGGGATCTCAGTCTCCTCCACCACCAGGATCTCAGCTGTCTTGCACTCTTCACATGCACCTGGAAAGCTACTGCACCACTTCAGGAGGAAGAGAAAATTGGTGAATTAGGTACTTGGAAAGGGTCACGGGCAGATATGTTACGCTGCTGTTTTCACAGCACCCATGCTGGTGCTTACCTGAAGTTCCTCAACGTTTAAGATGGTCTCCTGAGTGTGCTTTGGATCTGGAATAATAGGAAGGACAAGTCTTCTTACCCTTTGAAGAGAGATTTATGACAACACATAAGCCTAAGAGTGACAACACTCTTGCCTACTGCTCTTGATAATAAAAAAATAAATGGGAACAAACAAGACTGTTCCAGGTGTGGGGCAAGAGGAGAATAAGACAGGATGAGACTCACCGCTCTTGTGTAATGGCAAAGAACAGCAGAAACCCTGCCATCAGAAGCAGAGTTACCAACAGATATTTCTTGATGTTAACAGATGTTTTAGCAATGCATAGATCTGTTTAAAATGCACACACACACACACACACACACACACACACACACACACACACACACACACACACACACACACACACACACAAACAACAAACTCTGAATCTGCACTCCAGTGTCTACAGCTGATTACTTGGATGACTTGAGCGCAGAAAACATTTCTATTCAGCATTATTTTAAATGGCAATATTTATCCAACAGTGATTTATAGCAATAGGAAAAGTGCAGCCTGACTGAAGGAGAGACACTTTTACCTGTGTCATTGTTCCAGTATTTCTCTGGGCTCCATTCACTCCACTCACTGTTGATACAATACAGCCTCATCCTTAGTCTGAAAACATAATTCTTTGTCAAATCTGGAGCAGGCAGCTGGAAGAAGAACCCTGGAATGTCAGTAACGCTCTGTAAAGAATATGATCGAACACTGATCAGAACAGTGTATTCAGACGGATGGCGAAATAAGATGACTCGAGCTATAGTAGTACCTTCCAGGATGTGTCACAGTATTGCCTATACTGTATGTGCGTCCTGTAGCATGAGTCGCTCACAGTTTCATCTGGCTTTTTCCATGTCACATTTATAATACTTGACGTGTTCTTAATCACCATACTAAATGTTTCTGGGTTGACAAAAAAAGAAATTAAAATGCTGTAATAAGTGTCATATTCCAAGTTTACCGCAGAGTAAAGCTGTCTCATTCTACAGCAAGTTGACTTTTTCTGTCTATGCACAAGACTTTTGAGTTCCTGTGGGCTCAACACTGTGCTTCAGAGATAATTGATGTGGTTCTCCATTCTTAGTACTTGCCATGACGCACCAAATCTTATCAAAGCTGCATCAGCTGCTAGAGCATATCCTCCTGTGCGCGAACATAGCTAATGGCTTTGTGGTAATGTTCCTCTCCCTGTCTGAGTCTGACTTCCTTGCTTATTACATATCCCTTGTAAATCTGAGAATTAGTTATATGCTTAGTTTGTAGTTACATAAATGATTGTCTCATTAAAAGGAATAATCACCAAGACCAAGTTTTCACAGACTCATTTTTTAAACCATGTTCCACATAATAATTTTAATTATTTAATATCTAAACTATCTTTAATATTAAGTTTTAGATTAAGAAAATTTAACTCTCTTAATTAAACATAATGTTATATATAATATTTTATACATAATTATAATGGTAATATAACATTATAATTTACATAAAGGTACAGTGTCTACAGTACTAGGGAGATATTCAATGCACTTACCTACTGTAGAGTTTTCTGCCTTGGCTTGGAAGCAGAGCACCGCAGACAGGGCTAGTCGTAGCCAGCTCCTCCAGGTCTTCATGGCTAGCCCTTTGTCAGCAAGAAGCCCTCACCCTGTGCCATGTGAGGACAGGATTACAGTGAGTCTACACCGTACCACAACGGCTAAACTTCTTTCCCACCCTTACTTCCTTCCTCTGTGCGCCTACTGTAGCCTCTTCATGGGACAGCTCAGTGCACTGCTACATCAAACATACTCTTGACATTAAAGCAACATTTTAAACTCCACAAGGATTTAGCGCAGCATAAACATCTGACCCTCTGTCCCAGTAACTTACAGTTCTCTTACGCCAAGTGAGTCACTTTTCTGAAGATGTTCTGAACTCATAAGTCAGCTGTCGACACCTACACATGATGTATTTCTTGGCTAATTCATGGTTGATTATTAGTCAAAATCCTTTTTTTCTTCTTATGTTTGCATTTACTTGTAATATAACATTTTTGAAACTATTATTAATAAATATTTATTAGTTCAAACGTTTATTCCATATTCGTAAGTTTGACATATCTAGTTTACAAACAGCTCTAAGTAATCTTATGCAATGTGAAATTCAGTACATAAAAATGGTAGTTGTGTCTTTTAGTTTTATCAGTGCTCCTTATGAAGACCTTAAAGATTGCCTGTAGTAGCAGAAATCAAATATTTTACAACTATTAGAAAGCACATCATGACCCAAAGATTACAAACAACAGTGTCAATAATCAGCAAGTAATAATATTCAAAGCAAATCCTGAAAGAAATCCCAGTATTCACAAATGCTAAACTTCAGCTGTGAACTGTTGAGGTCTCCAAAAATAATATTTAATAGATTATCAATTCAAGGTTATTTAGAGTTTAAAATATAAATAATTTAAATAAATGTATTCTTTGTTAAATTCAAATAACTTTTTCTATGCATATATCAAGAACATTAGTTTCCTTTTCAAAATGCAGTTTATTCTTAAAAAAAAAAAATATTAAATTAGAAAATCAGCCAAATGGGTGTTTCTAAATGTCATTTATATGACTTTTCATAGGAACTAACATTTGAGGTAACCTTTGCTGGGAACTTTTCAGTCATGCGCCCCTTGATTCATAACTTCAGTTTCCAAGAACAATACTTGCATTAGTTCCTTAATTTTATCAACTTTACCTATCGGTAATTTCTCTGAATTCCATGCCTGGGTATTTAAAAACCTCAAAACTACCACAGTGACATAATGTGTGAAAGGAGATTGACCAGATATTGAGCGGTGTAAGAAAAGAACAAAGCAAAGTTCAGATAATGTTGCAGGTTTGCCTAATCATCTCTACATGTAAGATTTTACACCATAATTGCCACAGTATTAGTGTACAGCAGCACCACCGGCATAAGCACATTCACAAAATGGTGATGTGAAAAATGACATTAAAAATATTCTCCAGCATACAAATATAGGAGATTTTACAAACACAGGAGGAAGCTAAAAGCAGACCATTAATAGCATGCTAGACTTTGTTTTGGTAAGTAAGTCTTATGACAGAACAGAGAGAGAGCAACAGCTGCAAACATAGGAAAAATGTGCATTAGTCATTTCAAATTAGTGCACAATACAATTAGGAAAGACCACTGGCAGTTATACATGAAACATTTATACCACCCACAATAGTGTGACTCATAGAAGTAAACCTAACCTCATCACATCTGTGTGGTTATTCATTTCTGTAGACGGAAATTATTGTACTGTTCTTGACACATTCTATACCCTTTGCCAATATGGGACTGATTCCAGTGATTCTAGTAAGGATGTAACATTCTAATAGTCAAGATAAGTCCTACTAACAACCACTCCCACGTCTAAGGTTAGAAAGCACAATTTAGAAAACATATACACCTCCAAGCTTTTGATTTTATCTGCCTGCCTCCTTTCTCCTTGCTTTTCCACTGAATATCATTTTTTTTACGAAGCACCCACCTCAACATGAAAGTAAAAAAAAGAAGGTTTCACTCGAGACCTAAACTGAGTTGGCAGTGCAGGTTGTAATTTTATGGTGCATGCTGGGAACCATGGGACATTTAAAGAGTATAGAGAGAGTCTGAGTATGTAAAATGCAGCCTAGTGAAAAAGGCTGATGGACTAAACTTCCTGCACTCTCAGAGAGGACCATCTCTCACCTTGTCATAGGTGCACACCTGCCTTTAGGCAATAGTTGGAGTATTCTGCTACATATACTGTACAGTGCACATGGAAAGTTTTCAGACCTTTTCCAGTTTTCCACATTTTGGTATGAATTTAATGCATTTAAACATTTTCTTTCAACATCAATCTACACAATACTCCTCAATGACAAAGTAAAAACAGGTTTTTAGAATGTTTTGTAAAATTATTCAAAATAAAATATTCAATTTAAATAAGCATTCAGACCTATCACTTAGTATTTGGTTAAAGCACCTTTGGCAGCAACGACTCAAGTCTTCTTGAGAAGTGATCCTAAAATCCTGGCAAACCTTCCTGTTGGAGATTTCTCCCATACTTCTTGGCAGAATCATTCAAGCTCAGCCAGGTTGGATGGACGTCTGTACTTAGACATTTTCATGTTTCTCCAGAGATGCCCTATTGTGTTCGAGTGCACACTCTGGCTGAACTATTCCATGGCTCTAAATGTTTTATTGATACTAATCCTGCTATTTCTTGGCAGTATGCTTTTGGGTCAGGGTCTTCTTGAAATGTAAACCTTTACCCCAGTCTGAAATCTTGGGCACTTTGGAAAAGGTTTTCATGCAGGATTGCTCTATATTTTTCTGCATCTATCATGACTCGTCTCCCAGTCCCTGTCACAGAAAAAACATCCTCACTGCATGATGCTGCCTCTAGATGTTTGACTGTAGGGATGGTATTCATAGGGTGATGCTCATTGTCCGCTTTCTTCCATACATGCCACTGGGAATTGTGGGAAAATTGTTCAATCCACCTCTCATCAAACCAGAGGACCATTGGATTCTTTTGACTTTCATGCCCAGGATGATTGGCCAGATCTAAGAATACTGTTAGTGGTTCCAAAGTTTTTGTATTTGAGAATGATGGAAGCTACAATGCTCCTGGGCATTGCAGGCCACAAAGAGGTTCTTGCATTCTTCTCCAAATCTGTGCTTTGAAACAATCTTGTCTTGCGGGTCTATGGACAATTTTCACAACCTCAGGGCTTGGTTTTTACTCTGACATACACCATCAGCTGTGAGATCTTACCTTTCCTAATTATGTCCAATCCATTCCATTAGGCACAGGAGGACTCCAGTGAAGTTGTGGAAGCATGGGAGCATGGTAGAAGTCGGTTCCACCAGAGTTCAACTGACTGTCAGCACCGAGGATCTGAATACCTGCATAAATACAACATTGTAGGTTTTTGCTTTTGGTTAATTTATAAAATGTTCCAAGAATCATTGTTTGTATTGTCTTTGTGGAGTATTGTGTGTAGACTGATGAGGGGTAAAAAGAGTTGAATCTATTTTAAGAGGAGTCTGAAATGTGGAGAACGTTTTTAGAAGGGTAAGTGCTGCATATATATAATGATAATATTATGGTATTTTTGTTTAATTTGTTGTATCAGACTGTTAGAATGTCATAAGATACCACCTGAATGCTCTAAACATGCCATTGGACTGTTTGATGTGAACTCTTGCAGATATTTCTATTTCTTATTTCTGTACATTTCTTGGAAGGGGTGGTTGTGTGTGTGTGGGGGGGCGGGGGTTGTGGTTGTTTGTGTGGGGGGGGTGGTTGTTGTTGTTTGCATTTTGACAGAAACAATAGTGATGCCTGTGTGTGTGTGGTTTTTTTTTTTTTACCAATGACACCAGCGTACTGACTCATTTATGTGGTCTTAAATATTTAGATGAATTTTTAAGAGTAACAGATAGTGAAATTGTGCTTCTGTAGCCGACCAGAGAATACTTGTGGGTGAACAGGGAGTGCTGAAATGTCAGAGAACTGTGTATAATGTATTTTTTCCTTTTTTAAATTTATATTAATTTCAAATAAATTGCCATTGGTTGTTTATATACCCTTATTGTATAAACATCCTCAGTGTTGCGGCTGGCAAAAAACAAAATGTGCTGCAAACCTTTGTAACTCAGTACGTATAAATAATTGGCCTCTATTTCCTTAATCACAAACCTTTTATTTGTTGTTTTGTTGTCGTTGCTGCTCCTGTTGATGCTTTTTTTATATACAGGATCCAGCTAGAGTTTGTCAGTCAGCACTCAGCACCTCAGCATATACTGACCATCCACAGCCTGTCTAGCAGCTGGATGGGACACCTGTCCAGCCAGGAGAGATCATGACAGCGACCGAAAGTGAATGGCAGTGTTAGGGAGTCAAAGCAGGGGGAACTCTTTGAGAAATGCTGCTCGATTCCTCGCCGGCTAGGGCGTGCACTCCTCCTCTCGGAGGGGCCGCACGTCTGACGAAGAGGCGAGCCAAGACAAGGCCTGTCAGGAACAAAGAGCGAAATTCCAATGATATGTTTAGCTAAAAGGGCGAGAGAGCTGTGAATCAAAGTGCTGCAGGATCAAAGAAACCCTACAGTAAAGTCAACACTGCTGCCTTGGGAGCTAGAGATGCATACCATTTCTGCTTCTTCTCCGACACCTTCTGATCTCTGGGAATTGATTGATATTGTTGCCGGAGAGCAGTTCAGAAGTTCATCATCAGTCCTCCACAGGCAGAAGAGGCCATTATCCGCTTGGGTTTGGATTGCGCCACTCTGTAATGATGGTCTTAGCGAGATGGCAAGTTTGGGTGGAAGGGGTGGACACAGCCACAATCAGAGAAACAGAGGGAGAAAAAAACTGTGTATCTGTATGCCTTGCCTATTAACTTGCATGAGAGGCAAACTCCATCATTCACATTTATATTTACATTTATGGAAATTAGTAGATGCTGTTATCCAAAGAAACTTAAATAAGTGCATTAATTGTACAATTAAAGTATCTTTGGCTAGAACAAATAGGTAAGAGTCCACAAATAGTATTGTCGAAATTTTGCTTCTTCCAATCAACTCATCCAAACCATGCGTCAAGTACAAGCAAATGTTACACATGAATAATAATCACTGTCTAAATGAGCAAATTATTATCATGTCAGAGTTCTCTTCACTGAGCTCTCTGAGCACAGAGCTACATTGCATTTGACCAGGTCACAATTAGTTAATCAAGAATTTCATGCACTATCTCGTTACTATACAGGTCTGAATAATCTTGAAATCAGTTTGTCAGCAAAAACTTGTTTGTCGAGAACAACCACAAGAACCTTTCTCCGCTATAGGATTTTTGCAGGCTTCCTCTATATCAAGGTTTTTATCACCTGTGCACAGGCAGTGTTTTTGGAGTATAAACCATGTATCCTGGAGGGGATTTTTATTGTAGCTGAACATGTCAAGATGCAGTAATTCAAAGGTAGCTGAATGCTGATAATCATTTAGTAAATATATCAGTAAATAATGATCACTTTATAAGACCAACATACATTTTTATTGCCATTGAACAAAAAAGAGGTGGCCAAGAACTGAAATGAATGTGAACATCACGCAGTACTGCAGAGCATGCTAAGTGTGTGTGTGTGTGTGTGTGTGTGTGTGTTGCCGTGAGGCTCCAAGGTGAAAATGGTCTTTTTGAGCAACCCAAAATAACAACACAGAATTATCAGAGTCCTGAATGATTGGCTGAGATACAATGTGCCTCTAATAGTCTTTTCTTCACTGGCTGCCCAGACTTCCTTTTGTTGTAAGGGATATTCTGACCACAGAGTACTTGACACAGATACTTTTTTAAATAGTTATTACCATTTAATTTTGTGCAAGCATTTTACTGTGTGAAATGTTATGTAATATATAAATGGATAAGCAGATGTCCAAGAGACACCCTAAATATGATGATTTTAGCATTAACTTCTGTATGCAGCAATATGTGGATCAAATGTAACATGCAGTTAAGCATTCACCAAACCAAAGGTCCAGAATGTAATGAAATATGGACACTTATTAAATGGACATTTGTGTTTGAGCACAGGGACACATGTGGTCAGTCATGTCTGTTATTATTAAGGATACAAGGTGAACAAAGTAAGCACACAAAAACAGAGGGAAGGTTTCTGCCAGCAGTTTAATCATCTCCCACGTTCAGCTTAAACACAAAGCAACAGTGAACTAAACATGCTGCACGCTTTCACTCTGAAACTGATTTGTGATTATGTGTGCACACCACGGAAGCAGCCAGCAGTCTTTTATTTAAGATGTGGGCGTGGTTCAGCATTCAAAGGCCTGTGACGTTTAGCTACTTTTGTTCCTTTAAAAGCGTCATAGTGCTTGAGTCTGAAGGTCTAATCATTTCTGCAGGGCTGACCACTTTTGTGCCATCATGTGCATGAACAAAAAAATCCAGTCAATTGCCTGACTCTCTCAGAATCCACCGAAGAATCTTCCAGCACCTTCAATTATTAGTGTACAAACAAATGTAATTTTACTCACCCTTCTACTTACTTAGCTATTTAAATGAAAAGGGTTATGATGTATGCTGTTAGCATCGCATTCATCGACAAGACTCCAAATGCAAAAAATAAACCATTTACTTGAGGAACCAAGATCTGAGGCTCTGAATGTTCCATATACTCCTATTCATTGTCTCAAAAAATAGAAAAGAACAGTTTAAAACAAACAAACAAACAAACAAAAAATCCCACCCTATTATAAGCTATAAAGACGATGAAAATAAAATGGCTTCTGTAAGAGGAAGTAGATAACGTCACATGCTATCCATATATCCAGTTTCCCATTGTATCAGCATATGGAAGTAATTGTAGATTTCTTGCTATCTGGGGGCAGTTGATGGCTTTAAACCAGTCATTTTAATATCAAAGTACTTAACACTAGGGTTATAATTACTTGCAGACTGGCAATTCCGTGCCCTTCTCTGAGTTTCATTTGAAGAAAATGACTTAATATGTATCTGACATGTACAGTATGGCAGGAGTCAGGCAAGGCAGCTCACGTTACAGAAGATTGCTCAGTTTCACAGCCATTCTGGTAAATTACATTGGCCTTTGATCTCTGTGAAAGTTGCACGACTTGCGTGGTTTCCATTACAAAGACTTGAAGGGTCTCTGTGTTGATACTAGTCAACAAAATGGGAGACATTATGAGCATTATGGAGTGTGCCCAGCTGGGATTTCAGACTGGCCTGATAACACTCTTGGAAATACTTTGACTCACTGGAGCACATCATTTAATGTTCATAACGTCTCCCATTTTGTTTACTGGTATCAACACAGAGACCCTCCAAGTCTTTTTAATCGAAACCATGCAAGTCATGCAACTTTCACATGGTTCATCGGTTCCACATAAATATATCTAAATAAGTCTATTATATCAAGAATACATAATCCATTTGCAGTACCTGATAAATTACAATGGGTTGTATTTTGGTGGTAAACTACATGGTAATATCACTGTACTAGTTTACTGGTGTTTATTTTTTTGTGATGATTAGAAAAGAAAGGACATATACTTAATGTTAAGAAATACATCTGCAAGCATCTGAGGTATTCACTTTTATTAAGTTTACACGCATTTCTCCTGTTCAGTCAAGAATAACCACATCTCTGCAAATATGTTGCATGCCATCTGAATACTGTACATTTCACACGCTTGTCGGACTTCACTGCAATGGCCTCATACTCCCTGCTAAAGTGGTCTACTTCATCAGGATCAACCGGACATAACTAAGGAGTCAAAGTGACAAGAAAATCACCATGAAAATATGACTCCGCTCATTACTTGAGAAGGAAAATACGTCACTGGCGCTCCACAAGAGGATAATGAAAAGTGGGGCTACAGTCTCTGAGTGTGAAGGTCATTTCTCTGGATCTGAGGTCTCAGTGCTGGAGTTGTTCACTGTGTCTAATCTCTCCTCCAACACACAGAAATCGATGGGAATTAAAGCATCATACTGAACACATTTCTTATTCAATAACACACTAGCCCTCAAAGAGCAAGTACATCCAACTTCAGAATGCAGAGAAGCAAAAACACCACCTGTATTTCGTTCTGCTGCACTGGAGGTCCACTCCACTCCACATTTTTGTTTTGAAAATGATACATTATAAACTCTTTATGAGAGACCTTGCTTAAATTGTAGAGGAAGAAAATACGACCTGGAATATGGCGTCGTACTACGCACGCTAAACAAAAAGAAGTTAAATTGCGCCATCTTCAGGAGGCATAATGCTATTGCATAAAATGGATTTCCCGCCCCCACTTGTTTTGAGTTCCCTTATATTATGACTTTACTTTACTGATTGATAGACACAATTGGTATATGTCAGCTACTACATCAGAGCCAGAAACATGGGCAAACACTGTCCAAATGTATTACATGATCATAGATTTGCTTTGTGTTATGATGTGTTGTGTATGCACACAAGAAGACCAAAACATCCCCACCTGTTTTACTGTAGATGGGAGAATACTACCTAGGGTAAATTATATAGGTATCCATGGTAATATCTATACTTTTAGATAACCAAGAGCTCATCTATACATTGAACAGAATTTGGGTAAAGCTTGACAAACCTCAGCAATAACATCTATTCTACAATTCTTTTATTGTTGGTTTGTGCAATTAAAGTTGATTTGTGCAATTAAACAAATTTCTTGAATTCGTCATACAGCACAAGCACAAATGCACCTCCCATGCCTCTGAGAACATTAGACCAAGCCCCTTTGAAGAACGCTTTGCCACCTTCATCACGTGCTATCTTCTTCCAGCAGTCCAGGGTCCCAGTGTACATAATATCCGCTGTAAGGGCAAAAGTCAAGCCTTGAGCTTCTATTAAAGCTCTCATCATGTGAAGCAGAGCGAGTCATTTAAATGTTTTCGTAGAATGTGGTGCTCTATTCACTGTGTTCTGTATTATGACCTCTGAGCACGCATGTGTGAAGGGATGCATGTATGTACTGTACCTCCTTTGCGTCCAGACTGCATCATCATGCGACGCCTCACCGTGTCGAAGGGGTAAGAGACCACGCCAGCCACTGCCGTGACTGACTGTGCAATCATCCAGCTGACTACGATGTGGGTGTTCTTAGGGTCAGGAAGCATGCCTGCCCACCACCACACACAAGAACAAACATGAGGCAATGGGCATGTCAGATTGTTAACATCCATTAACCAGAAAGCAAAGCTCACTATTCTCTTCTGTAGCTACTGGTGTTACTGCGGCGTTACAGTTAGGGAGGTTAACTGCATTTACCTTTGGCTGTGTCGTAGATCCCAAAGTAGGCCGCTCTGTAGATGATGATGCCCTGCACAGACACGTTGAAGCCCTGATACAGCCCACGCACTCCGTCAGACCTGAAGATCTTGGTCAGGCAGTCCCCGAGTCCCGTAAACTCCCGGGATGAGGAAGCTTTGCCGACATCAGCAGCCAGGCGAGTACGTGCGAAGTCGAGGGGATACACAAAACACAGGGAAGTGGCTCCTGCAGCGCCCCCTGATGCCAAGTTCCCAGCAAAGTAACGCCAAAATTGTGTATGTTTGTCTATATCGCCCAAGAATATCTTCTTGTACTTGTCCTTAAAGGCGAAGTTGAGAGCCTGCGTGGGGAAATAGCGAATGACGTTGGCCAGGTTGCCACGCCAGAAGGAGGCGAAGCCTTGCTCTTTCGGGATCCTCACAACACAGTCGATAATTCCTTTGTAGTGTTTGTCCGCACTGATTTGCTTGCTAGCATGCTGGACCTGTGTGGAGAAAAAGCTCAAGTTATTATATCTATGGGCCCAATTTTGTCACCTCTCACAGTAATGTCGGAGTTCACAACACTGCACAGCTTAGAGACTTAACACACTTCATGCTGATGAGACAATTATCAAACACTGTAGTGCAGGGGTAATAATAAGCTGTGCAATGTTGTGCTGATTCGTCAACCATGCACTTGAAAGTCAGAAACATGAGATCAGTACACTAAATAACTTGCAGAATATGCTACAGGTCCTTAATACCCTGGACATTTGTGAAATATTACAGTCCATCAACAGCACAGCGTAACACTTTATCTGAAGCTTTTTTTTTTTTTTTTTAAGTGTTACCACAAGGGTGGCGAACTGCAGGGTCTGCTCAGACGCTCGTGCCAGTCAAACCCGTAGAAGTGCCAGCTACCATTCAGTGTACAAATTCTAAAATCCATACAGCTGGTGCTGCCTTTCAGCACACCTGCCAGCGTCTTGGCTGTTTTAAAGCGCCCAGAGTTCAGGAATATGTCTTTTTATACATGCACTATATATATTTTTTTTTATATTTATGAATGCGATAATCCTGCGCTTGCTCTTAAATTGTCGCGCGGCCAGTGTAGATGATGCTCGTGGGTTGAAGGATGCTGCAGATGATTTCAATATGGCGTCCCAAGGATACGTTCAAAGCGGGCTGCAGTTTTTAATGCATGGCAGTTCGTATGCTATTACAGATTTTTCTAGACAGCTTTTGGTGGTGTAGGACTATCAGACGTTTTAAAGGGCTGTATTAAAAGACATGACGACAGTCAATTCTGCCATTACGAGCATGCAGATTCAAAATGTTCTCACCTGCAGCAGCAGTTTCACTCTTTCGATTGGCGCAACGGCGGTTTTAGAAATGGCAGCTGCAACTCCACCGGCTAAAAAGTCTTTTGCAAAAGATATCGCGGCATCGGCCATGGCACCCGATCTAAAGGCCTGCTAAAAGCGCCCGAAAAGCAGGTTTAAACAGGTGGCAAGGGGAAGGTGATGCGTTACTTGGTTGCAGATGTTGCGCGCACGCTCCGGTGCCCGAGAAAACGCGTGAATACGCAGGTCCAGCATCTCTTATCGCGAGAGTGAATAATTCATGGCTTCTTAAATAAATCTTTAACATCTGACAAGCCCGTTCTAGAAAAAGAGCTTGCAAAATTTTAGAATAAGGAATTTCAAACATTAAACAGCAAAGAATTGTTTATTTTTCTATTCTTTAACATTAAGACAACTCAAGAACATTTACTGTTTGTAGGCCAAACTTTACTGTTTGTAGGCCAATATGGCGTCTAAAAAGTTTCCTGTGTGACACACTCTCATCCGGGAAAATCCATGGGACTCCAGCAGCTGTTTATACTGGGCTGAGCTCCTCTCCCTGCCTTCTGTCTGCACCAGCATGTTGAGCGACTGCATGTAGGCCCTGGAGGCCCGAGTCTTGGCCTCATCCAGCACAGTCTCAGCTAGGAGCACAGCACAGCCTGCCAGTAAGAAACAAAGGGGTTAGATGATAGACCATAAGTGGCCTCTGTGGGCACAGAGTTATCAGTGAGAAGTAACCATCACACTAGGTTTTGTGGATAACAATAACATGCAGCTGGTTATTGGACTTGATCAAGAAATACCTCTCACAGATATTAATAATAACTATGGCATCATTTTATCCATGTCTGGGTCCTGAGTAACAAACAGCATGGCATCCAGCAGGTTTTTTGAGTGAGGGGCCTGGACGGGCGTGAAGCTACGGTGCTTCAGCAGGCCTCTGTACTCAGCAGCTCTTCTCTGCGGTCACGCTGGGGGCCTGGAGCAGGGCTCTGCTCAACCTGATCCTCTCCTCTTCCAGGAGGATCTCACAGAGAAGCGGACTGCAACCAGCTCCGTAATGACATGCACTTGGCACGCAGCCCTTACGCAAAGTCCACCACCAGCCCATTCCAGAGCGAGCCTCTCTCCTCCTCAAATTATCAGCCACTGCAAATAACACCAACTCTGCCAAGCCCTATGAACTCTCCACTCTGTGGACTTATGAACTCTCCGCTCTCTGGACTTGCAGAAGACCACTCGAGGAGTTTGACAGTCAGTATAATGTTTTCATGTGCACCTGTTTTTAATCACCCAATTATAATAAAATATATTTAAAAGATTTTCTAAATGGCAACAACCATGGAGTAAACACTTTATAAAGCATATCTAATGAAGCTTGCTGTCTATAACAGACCCCTGATCCCTGCCTGCAATACGTGGGCTCTTCCAATAACTGGTTTTGACCAGCAAGATGGTTGGCTGCATTGTATATATTGTTCATGTAAATATGCTTTGTTTACAGCATAAACTTATAGATTTCGCCATGTGAAACACCAACGATTTGGCAGAGGTTATTTGACATCTTATCCTGTGTATTAATTACATTTTATATGCATTTACATATAATTGCACAAAATATCCAGACATCACCTGACCCATTTTTTCAGTAGATCATGTGTAACATAAAATGCAGCACATATTGGGTGAGACAGTTCTTACCAGTAGTGCATGCCTTAGACAGTTTACTCAACAACTCATCCACTTTCTCATCTGAGCAATCATGGAGAATCCGTGCAAGAATGTACAGGTCTGCTTTGGGAAGGTCATCTTTGAAGAAATCACCTTCTCCCAATAAAAGAACAAATAAGACATAAACGCATTCCAACATTACACTTTTATCCAAAGCAACTCACAATTATGCATGAGTACAACTTTAGCAATTGAGGGTTAAGGGCCTTGCTCAGGGTCCCAACAGTGGCAACATGGCAGCGGTAGGGCTTGAACCAGCCATTTTCTGACAAGTCAATTACCTTAACCCTTGAGCTACCACTGCCCAGCTCACCATCATTCTAAACCATCATGAGAGCAATAACATGATATTTCATCCAACTTCAAATTATGAGCACAATCTTAGATTGGAGTTCCACTAACCTGCAACAAATGACACGCTGTCATTTTGTTCTCCAGGCAGGAAGTGGCTTCTCATTTCAATAACTGTTGGCAAGTCGAAAACTATTACAGACAAACCAGGATGAGCTATGATAAACTCATACGCCATGGCCCCAGTACATCCTGTGGTATGACAAAACCCATAATTACAATTGAAAATCCACAGTGCAATTTCACTATGCTGAAGGCATGAGTGCAGAAGTAAATAAAGCAGTATACTGTATAGTGGACAACTCTGACACAGAGGTGTAAAAACTCCAGCAGCACTGCTGACACTGACACATACATTCAAAGCAGCATTAAAGCCACATATGTGTGTGTGTGTGTGTGTGTGTGTGTGTGGTAGTGATTTTTTTTTTTAGTCCTTCATCATCTGTGAACAGCAATATGAACAGCACACTACCTCCAACATCGCAGGCTGTTTTAAAGCCTGACAGATCGAATGCTGTTGCCACAGCTCGCCCAGTCACCTTCGCAGTGCTGTGCATAGCATTCAGGAATTGCATCTCAACTTCATCCTTTTTAAAATAGCCATCCTAGACCAAGAAACACAACAGAGAAGACCCTTTAAGTTATTTTTTATTTTACAACCCCCATTAAATCTAAGCCACTCTGACTATTGCATGCTGTTTAACCTGGAAGAGGTACCCTGTCTTCTTCCCAAAGGCCCTCTCTTGCTGATTGGTCCCCTCTCTGACCGCACTCTCAAGATGAGTAAATAGGGGCCAGACCACGTTATTGCAGTGCAGGATATACCCATGTAGGGACAGAGGGCTGTCTGTTACCAGGAACTGACTGGCATGCTCAGTGTTTCTGTACACTGGGACAGACAGGACACAATGCTACTTTCCCAGTGTAATGACAAACGCAACAATCTCCACATGGAAGTAAACATATCAGGAAGCATTGATATTTCTCTCAAAGTGCATACAGGTTATGAACAAACATATAAATGAGAATAGATAAATAAATACATCAGAATCAGAAATATATGAATCCTGATTCGCCAATTTAAATATGAATTAGAATCCACTCTTACCAGTGGACTCCCCCTGACCGAGCTTGTGTAGAAGCCCTAAGGAGACTGCAGCATCCAGCAAGCGCTCTGTGCCCGTCACAGAGGCACCGATGCGCTCAGCAGCCACCTTCACTCTGAGGCCTTCTGAGGCTCTCAGAACATCGAACACCTTCAGCCTGCATGCTGTGAACAAGGTCTGACAAGACAGCATCCTGGGAATTACTCGTCACAAGATGATATTTCACCGGTCGTGTGTCCCAGCAATTTTTCATGCACTGCACTGGGATTCAAATGCACTTGTACCCATGGGAGTTCATTTAATGACAAATCTACCTTTGAGGCTTTGAATCCATCCAGAAGATCCACTATGTTGTGGGGCAAACCCTCATTATTGCTTTTGGTATACGATGGTCCCACCATGTCCTGCTCCTGTACAGACATCTGGCCAGCAGAGACTGAGCTGCTGAAGTTGGATGGGCTGGTCACTGAAGTCCTGGACGCAGCAGACACTGCCGAGTCTTCTCCCTTTATCTTGTGAGTGGGGCTCTCAGAAGGCTTGATGTAAATTGCACTGAGCTGTTTGCAGAAGTGGTTGAGGGGGAAGCCGACCACATTAAGAAAGTCCCCATGCACATATTCCACAAGCATTCCACCCAGCGCTTGGATCCCATAACCACCAGCCTTGTCCCTAACAAATACACAGAAATCTGTCACTGGCATTTGGTTTCTTATCCTTCTATAAAAATGTTAGACACCTGTACATTGCTGGCAAAGAAAAGTTGTCTCTGTAGTCCAGCTGTAGACTGTACTGTAGATCAGCATAATTTCTTAGCAGCCAAGGCATTTCATATACGTGTATTGTGAGTGTGTGGCATTAACAGGTTGACATGTTAAACAAAAGTAAACTTTTTACATTGTATGACCAACATTCCTATTTGGCATTGGATGCAACATAGGGCATCTGCCATGGAAATCAGCTAGTTAGAAACATCAAGCTCAGTGATGCAACCCAAGTCAGCCGTGGGCATCTATGTGCTCACACTTGGTGACAAGGGCAGTTAGTGCGCCCCCCCAACAAATGTTTTAGAATATTTGTTAAATATCAGATCTAATTCAGATATTCAGTTAAAACAAATATTCAAAAGTAATTGTATTAAAGTCTACAAGCTCAAAAGTCCAAAATCAGTGTTTATCAAGTTCCCATGAATCTGGGACACACTCCCAGCAAGTAAAGCTAACAAAACAAAAAACAAAAACAAAAAACAGACTTACATGGGTTCTCCACTATTAATGTACTCCCAGAGCATCTCCTCGGACAGCTCCGCAAACTTAACTTTAGTCTCCTCATAAAAGTCTACAGCTTTGTATTCTGTAGCACCCCCTGAATGAAATAGAAAACAAGCTTACTTCCTTTCCAAAATAAATATAAGCGTTCTGATTTTGCTCAACTCACCTTCTCTTTCATTACAAAGGAGTATGGCCACTCCTGTGAATACACTGTGTTCTTTTCCACTCAATCTGAAATACATTTATGCAGGGCAATCATTCAGAACATACCGTGTAAAAGGATGTTACTTGTGTATAGTAGATTTTCCCCACACAGTACATAGCTTGTTTAGTTAGCTTTGTAAAAAAAAAAAAAGAACCTGGATAGCATTTGGTAGGCATCTTGTTTATCTATGGGCTTTTCCAAAATCACTCCATCGACTGTCTGTAATTGAAAGACAAAGACAAACTCAAACTTTTAAACACACCATCATTCATCAACTTTTTAAATCAAAATAAAGGTATCTGCATACCACAACAGTGTCTGCTCCGATCACAATATCAGGAGTTTTAAGGTGTTTCTGAGCCCAGGACATGTGAACACACACACACACACACACACACACACACACAGCTGTGAAATGTCTGAGCTACTTATGTCTTTCAAACGTCCAATGGAAATCTAGGAAGCTGACTGACCAAGGGCATTCTCTGAGCCACCTCCAGAGCCTTTTGCTTTGCCGTCTCCACTGCATATTCATAAGGTGCTTTAAACAAGGTTTTGTCCAAGGTCTCTTTAAACCATGAAGGCACTACTTCAAACTGTAAACCCTGCATTGCACGCAAACAACGGCGTCAAAACAGCAGCAGAGCTAATAATAGCTCTTTATTCTCAAATAAAGTGCTAGTTTTGAAATTGCTGCATATTGCACTACTTACTATGTTGGTGAGTATCTCCAGCCGCCTTGGAGATGCACTAGCCAGTACAACACGCTTGCCATTCAGCTTGGATATGACTGGAATTAACACCATGTTGTTGTTGACAATCTAAAATGGAAAACAACAACAACAACAACAACAACAACAACAACAAAGGGGCAAGCTGAAATATAATTTGTTACATATTGACAGGGGGTGAAGTAGCAAAGTAATAACCCTGTCAGACTGGAAAACCCTCCAAAATGTGCAGCATGCAGGGCTCTCATAACTAGATCTGATCCGCAGATGTCCTGGTCAAGGTTGGTAGTGCGAGTACGTCGATTCGGACGTGTGCCATACTCTATACTCATGTCATGCTGCATATTTTGCACGATATATCAGCGCTTCCTTAAATTGTAGGTAACAGTTATAATTTGGTTGCATTTGTTCCACATGAATGTTAGTGGTTACGCGGTTATCAAGATGATCGCACTGCCGAGGAGCTCATGAAGTGGCACGCTTTTTATAACATTACGCATATATTCCTTCGTCAGTCTGCTCTTTTAATGTTTCATACAAATCCCATACTTGGTTTTACCTGGGAAGTGAGCGCACGCTTCAGCTACTTCCTCGAATCCACCACGAAGTTCACCCGCAGCGAAATGGTGCGTAAGAGCATGCGCACTGAGTAAGTGCGACGTACAGCCGTGCGAAACGTCCCACATGGTTCATCAGTCGGCCAATCGTCCATTTAACAGTTCATAACGTTGGTATTGACCGTCGCTGTACAGGTAAAACGTCAGATCTTTTATATTTTTAGTACAAGTCAAAGTAAATTTCCAAATTGTTGTTCTCGGTGTACTACAGACCGAATAGGCAAGGCAAATTTATTTGTAGAGGACTGTTCATAGTGGCAATTCAAAGAGAAAGTTAAATATAATTGATTTTAAAAATAGAACAAATTACAAACAAATAAACTAGAAACTAAAAGGTGTAAAAAAAGGTGTAAGTGCAGTGCTACACAAAAAGGCAGAAGAATGTTTATCTTGATTAAAACACACAGTGACATGAAAACCATTGAGACAGATTCCGCGGAACACTCTGTACGTCATGGCCAGAGGTGGTGGGCTAGATCAGCCCAAGCTCTACTACTTTTCAGGAAGAAGGCACCCCCTGAACCAGATAGACAAGGAAACCAGGTGAACACAAACAACTGAAGTGTGTGTGTGGGGGGGGTTGTTGTTGTTGTTGTTTTATTTAAAAATATCCATCGATTCATACAAAATATAAAATAACATATCACCCCACCAGCGGGCTGGGTAATAAGGACAATTTAAATGGCTACAACTCAAAGAAACTATATTTAAAACATGACTTGTGGGAGGGCTTTAAGCCACAAAGAAGACAACACACTGCTTTTATCTGAGCCACATCCAGTGCTAGTCTCAGGTAGGCTCAATTAAACAGGGTGGGGCAGCCTCAACTGTTTTCCCAGCATGCTGCCTGTAATCAGAGGGCAGCACTCACCCACCCCATTTAGACACAGAAGCACAAAACATGATCAAGTAGAATAACGTCCATTCATGTGTACTTACAAGCACAGAATGAATCCCCAGGGAAGGGACTCCAGTCCTCAGCTTGGATGATCGCCTCCTTGGTACCACAAGGCTGCACTCTGTGTCCTAATAAGCCTCCATTTACAAACATTCACAGATGCCTGTGCATTTAGAACCCCAACCAGACACTGGATAGAAACTTGGGAAGACACCACTAAAGTCAATCAGAGGGAAGTAATAACAGTAGTTAAATTATACTTGCAAGCATTGAGAAAGCTCTCAGTGAAGGGTAAGTATATATAAAGTCAACGAAAAGTACAGGCCACATGTAATATAAGTGCATCAGCTCTTAGTTGATCAGCTGTAGGGCTACTGTTGCAGTTTAAATGTCCACGGGAGAACAGCAAAGTGAAGTTAAATACTAGTGTCGAACCAGATAATCATAATATGATTATTACGCTTTTTTTTTCAAGCTAATGAAATAGATTGCCAAACAAGATAGAATTCACCCATCATTTTATTTCCTTTGGGAAACAGCTGTACATGGCTTGTTTGACAGGTCAGGACCACTTGTAAATTTCATTTCTTTCTAAGAGAAATTTACAAATATACACAAACCGGTGAATGCAACAAGTTCTCTTAAATCACTCGGGTGAGTGATTTATAAATGAATCTGTTTGTACGGATGGTTAATGGATTAGTTATACTCAGTTATACTCAGTTATAATTGTAAGTCGCTTTGGATAAAAGTGTCAGATAAATTTCATAAATGTAAATGTCTATCAAATCTGCCTACAGCCTTTACCACGTGTTGAAATGTAACTTGTGCATGCATACTACTGAACTTATAAGCTGTAAGTCAACTCTGTGAAACAAATCTTCAGCAATGAATCTAAGGCAATTATGCAATTTCCTTAAAAAGAACACACAGTGTTTGAAATCATAAATAATGCATTTGCACATTGCTTGAATGTAAGCTACATTTTTATCCTTAAACATTTAACTTGAAGCATTATTCACTACAAAGTGTGTATTTCCTTTAATATGTCTGAAATCACTGACTTTGTTTACTTCCCATTACATTGAGCAACTTTATGCCTCACCAACAAATAGAACTATAACAAGAGAGCAGATTTCGTGATCTGGCTTCAAGAACCTACCAGTTCTGTAGTACAGTAGTGCAGACAAAAACTATAGTGTGTATACAGTACAGATTTCACAGTCCCCATATTAGTTATCTTTAATGAGGAAGTTGAAGTATTAAATATGACTTATGGACTGTGGGCAGCAGCAGCCAAATGTAAGAACAGAATTACATCATGTAGCATACTACTGTATTAAATGCAATGCAACCACCTAGCAGATAATTAGGTTGTTTATAGATGTTAAGATCATTATATAATAATCGAAAGACTACTGTTTAGGCTAACATAGAATATTCTATAATTTTAACAATGCCATCATTGTTAAAGTGCTATTTACTGTGCTATTTACTGCCTAACTTAAACAATTTCAGTGCTAATTCACAAAATCACCTCAAATTACCTGTTTGTGTGTGTATGTAATAAGGGTTTCCCTCACGCCATGAAATTGTACATGCAAGTACATAAAAAACATGCACAGTAAGGAACTTAATCCTGAACAGTGGAACTAGTGCTCTTACAACAAATGCAATGTTACAGCCCCTACTTATAAGAGCCACTGAGGTAAAGGTCTGATTTTAGAACTCCATTCATTATTTAGTTTGGTTATATAATATAAAGCCTAACCTTAAATGCTTAAAAACATAATAAACCTACAGTAGCTCATAACAGGTTTAATATTAACCATTGGGGGGCAGTATAGTATTTCTCTTTTATTTTTTATTCCATTCCACTTTGCCATATATTCTTGCTTACATATATTCAGTTGATGAACCAGAAGGTAAATTATTCAGAACAGAAGAGACAAAACCAAAGCCAGTGTCTCGGTGGTTTGATAACCCCCGCCATGGGTTTCTCTCAAATGTGAAAGGGATTACTTGTTGCTGTCGTTCATTTCAATTTTGCTATGTGGGTGTAATATTTTTCAGATGTATCCTGTTTCATTTAATAACGTTCCTGAGTTCCTGTTTCTTTCTGAATAGCATTCCTGAAATCACTGAGTTAAAGAAATATGAACAAAGGAAGTAAATATAAATATGAGGAACCAAAGGCATATATGAACAGATATTTAATCAGGACCTGTGAAAGCATTCTTAGGGAGATGGGCACACTGAGAAAGCAAACAGCATTCAGTAGTTGGAAATGGTGCCAAAGTAGCCTAATCGTTCTTCCTGTCTTCTGGGGTGTGGGAACTTTGGGGAATTTCAAATAAAAGTGTGTCAGTGGGGTTTTCCAGGGTGCTGAACTGCTAATATGAGCTGTAATATAATGACACACAACATAATATTTCCTCAAAGCACACATTTAATAACATGATAAACTGCTTTCACAAAACAAAACATAGCAAAAAAAAAAACAAAAAAACACCATCATAAATAAGATCTGATGAGAAATACCAAATAAATCCCTGAGAGCCATTAAAGTGTATTTTTATCAAATAATAGTTATGACATTTTACCGGACATTATATTTAGAATTTAGTGACAAAACTGAAATAGCTGCCAAATAAATGTTTTAAATATTTTGTTGCATTACACTTGCGTAATCAGTTATACTCAGTCCATGGTAAATAATAATCGCCTGTTCGTGCCACCACTATTTCTATTGTAAATGCAATTGTTCACTGTTTATAACAAATATTAGAATGCAATATAAACTAATACATATAGATATGTTATGATCAGTCAAGTTCACTTCTATAGCCTATAAGTACAGCTATAGAATTAGCACATCTAACATACTATCAACTAAGTAGAATTTTAATTAACAAAAAACTATTCTATTCAGACAAGTTGTGAGGTAATCTTTGTCTGGACAGAGGGACCCCAGGGAATCACAGAATCAATACTCATATGTTTCACATTCCACAAAAATACAAAGATAAATATTTGTAATGTGAGCTTAGCTATAATGCCTACAATAAAGAGAAATTAGCTTGAGTATCACGAGGCATGTCACATGAGACATCTGGCTTCCTCATAACACCTCTGGACAGAAATAAGAGGATAAAACAGAACATGATAGACCAGAAAACAAGTTTGAAAACATGTGGTCTGTAAACTAGAAACTTGTATTGCCTTGACTCACACGTCTCTGTCCAAGCTCATACTCTCCATTGCCGTTTGAACCAGTGCGACCTGAGAAGAAGCTGTCGTTGGGGCCATCTGTTAAGTCTGCTGTGCTGAAGGTTTGCAGTCTCAACATCTGTCTCATCTTTCGGCGGAACTCCTTTGAGGCAAAGTAGTAGATAAATGGATCGAGACAGCTGTTGAGACAGCTAAGGGTTAGGGACATCTTATAGTATATGTAGAGAGATTTCCCATAGTAAAGCTTTGTGACTGTGTGGGCCAGGAGCAAAATGTTGTTGGGTGAAAAACAGACGGCAAAGACGAAGAGGACAGTGAAGGCCAGGCGCACAGCTTTGCCCTTCGGTTTGCTCTGGGGGCTTTTCACCAGAGCCCAGATGATCCTGATGTAGCAGTACATGGTCATAATGAAGGGACAGAGGAAGAGGATGATGAACAAGGCAAACAGGAAGGCAGCCCAGTGCACAAGCGACGGCAGCATGTTCTTCTTCAGCACATCAAAACAGGTGATAATTCCGAGCTCGTGCACGTAAAACGTCAGGTCTGTCATCTCCAACGGGCTCAGCACGCCCAGAACCACAGCCCACATGAGCACGCAGATGACGATGGCATACTTTGTATTCTCGCGCCTCCCTTTGACGCGCAAGGGCTTCACAATTCCCATGTAGCGGTCAATGCTAATGGCGGTCATTGTCAGAATAGAGCAGTACATGTTGGTGAAGAAGATGACGGTAAGTGTGTTGCACATCAGCGGGCCCAGGGTCCAGTTGTAGCCTTGCATCTGGTACACAATCTGGAAGGGGAGCGCTAAGCCCACTGCAAGATCAGTGATGGTGAGATTGATCATGTAGATGATGGACGGGCTCTTCGGAAAGGTGCGGAACAGTAGCACCCACATGGACAGGCCATTACCAGAGAGGTTAACCAGTGTCACAACGATGTAGATGAAACTCACAAAGTTACTGGCTTGCTTGTTCTGCAACATAGCCAGGGTGTCATTGTCCATTCTGCTAACATTGCTCACAGGCATGTTTGGCATTTGTTTCTTCTGTCTGTAAGTACGTTAAGAGAAGAGATGGTGACACTTAGCTGATGCTTTATCGCACTTGCATCCACAACATACCAAGTGTTAAGAACATCCGTAGAAGAGAAAGTAGAATCACTTTTAACTTTAGAAATGTGTGGCTCATTTATTATACACATATACAATATGGCTTTATTTAAGAGTTTGAGCAAAATCATAAAGAACAGAAATTTCATTAAAATGAGCACTGCATTTGTTTCATTTTCCTTGTCATTGAACAAGCTGTGCTAATAAGTAAGCTTTGTGTTTTTGCGCAACTTTACACAATAATTGTACACAGTAAGTGTACAATTGGCTTCCGTGTGCCATGGTGCAGAGGGATGTAAGAACAGGATGTGCGAAGTGTGTGAATCAAACACTGCATGAATATTTGCTACAAGGTTGTCCTAACCACACATTGCAACAGCTACATGCGCTAAAAAAAATCTCAGCCTATCTGAAACAGGATCAGTGCTTTTTTTACTCTTCTGACTTTTTTCAGAATTAACATATGTGATAGACACATTTATTTACAATATGATCTCATATTTACTGTGTTATCAGTCAAGGTAATTTGTTTCGTCTTTTCTGTCTGCCTGCACTGATTTTTTTTTTTTTTCACAGAATTATGCCCGGAAAGGCTTGAGGTTTCGAGCAGGCTGGTTAACTGCCTGCTAATTCGAACTAATGTATGCCGTCTGAGGTTCATATTCTTTCTGACATCTCCTTGAGATTTATGATCTTACAATCACTTGTAAGTCTGTCCTACAAATTTATTTATATAGTTTTTTTTACAACAGCCAATGTCACATAGCAGCAATGGGGTGTTTATGGCATTCTATCGAACACCACATACAGTGAGTAAAAAAGGTTTACATAGAAATATGATTTAATCACCCTATGTTATTTTGTGTTTCACATTTCATGTCATGGATGAGTAGAATAGTTGTACTCTTCTCTGGAAATTTGGCAAAGAAAAATAGTTGAAAGTGACAATACTGTAAGACAGCTAAATCACTAAGACCAATGGAATAGCTAAAGGATTTTTCTGCAAGGTGCTGTTTTTGTGTTTCATAATAATAATTTATGACATATCAGATTACGGCAATTTACCAGTTAATCCTCGCCCCAGTATAAAGGATCAAGCCAAAATCCACAACGAAGTCAATGAAAAAAAAAAATAAAAAATAAAATAAAGAGATAAATACCATAAGGTGCCTCCTACTTTGTGATTGAGATGTGGGACCCAGTGTATATTCTTCAAAGAGTACATGCAGATTCCCACGTGTCTGTGTGTCTGTTTGTGACAAGCAGTTAACGAGCTGTATCACTCAGGAAACAAACTGTTAAGACCTCGAAGGAGAGGAAATGCGTCATCTCAGACTTCTCAAACACACACTTCAGATCAACAGCAGTCAAACTGAACTTCTGACTAAAGATTTGAAAAGATTCATTAGGCATTTTAGACTCAAGCACTTTTGTTTATTGTTAAATTTGTTAAATTTATTGACACACTGGATGCAGGTAACGATTACCATGATGAATCGCAAAGCAGGCCTACATAGTATCTCATGCTTGGCCATTTTTTTTTAAATGTCCAGTTTTTCGCATTTTGTCTGCATTCCTTCATTTGTTTGTCTGTTTAATTGTTTACAGGTGTGTGTGATTGTTGTAACATATAAGTAAAGGTTGTTTAAAAGGTGTATGAAAAGGGAGGATGTGGTAAAGGAAACTGCCACAATAACCATTACATGTACACACGCCCTACCTCATGCCACCAAAAAAAATAGAGAGTACCCCACAAACATACACAAGATATTTAAGAGATTTGTTTGGCTTTTTTAAATTTTGATTTTGCTGTAACAATTCTTGAAAGACATTTGAAACACTTGAAAGACATTTTTCACAGTATAACTTCACTTATCTTCATCTCGTCAACAGCACTCTTGGTGGTAGTACATGTCTACCAGTCTGCGTGCACCCACTCTGACATTTCAAACCCAAAGAGTGGTTCGGTGGTTTTGCAAGGAGGGCTGTAGAATAAAGTTGGCAGTCAAAAAGAATTGCTTAATGTTGTTTCCTGTATGATCATTTATGCATATCCAATGAAACATTGGAAATGGAGAACTAAGAGTACTATGTCTAGCATCAATAACGACTTCATATTTCATTGATGTAATAGTAAAAGGAATTGTTTCCCATGCCTTCTGCAACCAACTATATTAGCATTTTCTTTTTGCAAATATTCTTTCTCTGCCACATATTATTTTTACACTGGTCTTCTAGGCCACTCTTTAGGCTTTAAACCCAATATTTAAAGACCACGTGCACTGACTGAGCATTCCTCAAATAACTTTGGGCAGTCGCTAAAGGTTTTTGTTGCTTAATCAATTCTGTCCTCAGACAGTTGATGAGTTGGTCTTCACTATCAAGTCTCCAGTAGCTTTGTTGGAACACAAACTTGCAGCCAGACTGGCTTTTTTGCAGAGTCGATCAGACACCCCTTCTATTAACCACAAAGCACAATGCAATCCATACAAAGTTATAGTATCCACATTGCATGCACCAAAAAAGTAGAGGGATAGATCCCCCTCAGACACATCAAAACACTAAACATCAGTATATGACATATGTGCACCTGAACAATTCTATAAGACTGCCTAGGTATTGTTATTTTGTTTCTTTTATTGTTGATTGATCATTTAAGAAGTCATGTGTTTATTTGTTCACATATGCAGTCGAAAGTAATTATGTAAGGCCTATGAGGGTACGTAATTTCAATGGCTTCAAATAATGAAAGAATTGTGAGATTTTGATAATGTTTTTGGCAGTTAACATTTTCCTGTACAGCACTCTTTTTATTTCATGCGTTTGGCAAAAAAAAAAAAAAAGGGGGGGGGGGGTGCCATTATTGGCTATCAGACTTATTGTTTTCGAGATCTAATGTCTTTTAATCACCGTCATAAACAAAAAAAACTTGTTAAATACGTGTGAAAGAGTAATGATAAACATCCCTTTATTCCCGAGATTCATAAGACTGCTGCAAGATATTAGAGTCTTAAGAGCATACGTTCATATCATATCACAACCCAGTGTGAGTCCAGTTTGCGTTGTCAACCACTAGGTGAGCCTTATACTGCTCAGAATGTGCCAAGCGAGTGTGAAGGTGTGCGAAAGCTGTTAACGATGTTCATTTATGTCCTGCCTCCTCCTTCACTGTGATCTGCTACTTAGTCAAGAATTGACTCAGTACCAACTGAACTCAGTCGCGAACAGGATGTGATGATGAGATCGATGTTAGTCAAAGTAGCTTAATGCAGCTTTTGTATGCCATCTCACCTCAGTGAGACATGACTTTTCCCCAAGAGTGGAGGCTGGGGGGCAGATGGAGAGGCTTCCAGTGTACAGCACGCACATAACTGCGAGAAAACCACTAGCTCGTATTCCAGTGATTTACATTGCACACATAGCTGTCATTATTAGTTTGTCGAGTAAGGCGAAACAAAAAAATAAATAAGATTCAAAACCCCTGATTTGATTTAATATGACTTCATTATGCAAAACAGAGCCATGAAACGTCTTGGCTTAAAACTACCAACAGAGAGGAGTCAAACTGTTAGGTAGCTAAGCTAGCTACCTAGCCATAGGAAATGTATGGGATGCTGATAATATCCACATCTGTGTATGCAGCATGCATTTTGTGTCAGGTAGGTAGAAAGGTTAGCTAATTCATCCTCTATCTCAGAATTTGTTGTTTTAAAAATTGTAGCATTGGCTGTCCAATTCCCCAGATACATTAGAGGTTACTGGACCAGACCTGATATCCCCAAGAACTACCATGGCAGCTGTGTTTGCAGGTGGATGTTCCAAAATCCAACCCCAGCCCAATCCTTACACACTTCCTTACACAGTGGTAAGTGGTCGTCCCAGACAAGAGCAAAGGGTACAAACCTTTAATCATGGCTTACTGGATTCCCAGTTCACATAGCAAACATTGGTACTGACTACAGCTTGAGACGCCTGTCCAACTGTAACGCCAGTCTTATCTGTTGTGATCAAAGTTTGCTGATCTATAATTAGTAATCATGTAATGATCTTTTAAAACAAAGAGATTCACAAAAATGCATAGTGTGCTATATATCATCTTTATTGTTGAGAAATTAAAAATGCAGGATCTCATGTAAAAGAGTCTTCTTGGTCTTCCAAATAAGAGCAAAACAATCCTGTAATTCATATTTTTTTTACAGTGGTGAACTGAACTGTCAAGTCCAGAATATTTCTAAGGCATTTGACATGACAGCTATCAATTGTCTAAATGTTCCAAAGTAAAAAACAGTAGATGCCATTTAGTATACAACATTGTCCAAGTTATATCTTACCCTACACAAGTGATCAAGTAAAGTTTTACACAAGTAAAATAGAAGCTGATTATGTTCCATAGCTTTAACGAAATGCAAAATTTGTTCTTCTTGGCTCGCAAGTAGAGAAAATTAGCTACATAGAAGTGCTGAAAGCACATTAAAAGCCATGATATCAGATAAACACACACCCACACACTCACACACACACACACAGGATATTTATCACCCAAGGCATGGTTTTACCATTCATATTTGGAATAAATGCAGAATTATGAAGTGAAGTCAGTGCTGTTACAGCCAGACTTAAAGAAGCAATGTGCATGCATTCTCTCACAACCATAAAGGTCATAACAGATGTTTCTATGGACCTGTGCTGAAGCTGGGGAACAGATGTAAACATATAGATGTAAAAATACAAATTTCACAACATTTATTTATGAACTTTACAGCAAAATCTATAGACTGTCTGTAAACTAGTCTGCTGGAATCCGTTTATTTCACTGCAAAAGTCATAGAAATCTGTCCTTTGTACATGATGAGGCATTTGATCTCAGACAAGTTGTCAACAGATAAAGTGTGCCGAGTTCCTGTGGTGTGTCGTGTGAAAAAAAAAGTTAATCCAAATAGGCAGTGATCTTAGACATTAAAATCAAGCATACAGTAGCCGCTCTAAATACTGACAAATTGATTTGTGGGTCTGTACATACTGGTGACGTAGTGCATGAAAATGGTGGCAGGGGGCGGGCAGGTCTCGGTGTACTACACCCACGTAGGGAACAGACTAATGTGGCTGACTCTCCAGCCTTTCTTCTCCTCCCCCTGCGCCGAGTTGAATGAATCTTCCTGTCACTCATCCGCACTCTTCTCTGAGCCCGTCCCGACAGCCAGATCGTAGCAGGCCTCAGTGCCTGACTCCGGAGAGAGGGCTCCCAAATCAAAGGCTTTGCTCCCACAGCCCACGTGCTTACGGCTGCGGCTGCCCGGCTGGTACAGCTGCATGGCTGGCCGGTCCTGTCCCGAGACAAGAGTGAGACACAAGAGACGAGCATGTTGCTCACATTCCTTCAAAGTGGCCACAGTGAGCCCTTCCCAAAGCCTTGTTTATTAGCAGAGCTAAAGAGAACGACTCTGGCTCTGAGCACTGTCCTTCCCCTGTATTCAAAATTTAGAGCAGCACGCAACAGGTTTTTGACAGCAAAGCTCTGAACTATATTCAAATATAGAGCTATAGTTTGACTCCATCTCAGTTAAAAATGCACTTAGCAGTCACTTGTGGTCAGGATTTTTAGTTTGGATTTTGGTTCCAAAAAATGACTGATTCCCAATTACTTAAAAATTAAAATGACTTTGTAAGTAAAGTATGTGGCATGTCCCTTTTTTGCTGTCAACAACGAGGCCTTGCGTGGTAAGGTGTGGGGCCTCCCAGCGTACCACAGTGTGGTATCCCCTCCCCTTGGGTAGAAAGGCTCGAAGGCTAGCTGTACCTTGGCTGGCAGAGCCCCTCCTATCTGGTCTGGCCCCTCAGACTGGGAGGTCCTTTTCTCCTGATGCACTAACACAGACTGAGAGACACGTTTCCTTCCATCAATAATCAGCCCAAGATTGCCAACAGCCAAATTCACAGCTAACTGCCTCAACAACACATCAGCACTGTACAGCTCACGGCACAAGCACGGGACTGCAATACAAGCCCTAGGAGGGAGGAGGATTTGTATTGCACACCCACACAGCCATAACAATATGTGAATACAACAGCCACAGGGAACAGCCTGAATGGGAACTGTAGCAGTGGATGTAACACCACCTGTGCCAGACAAACAGAAAGACGAATGTTACCGCTTATGGTCACGATGCCATGACATGTGCTTGTGTTGTCCTCAATGACCGAACAGCCTACTGGAGCTTTTATATTAAAGTGCATGGCCCTCATGGCTGAGTGTGCTAGATGCACACTGACACTTATGAAGACCTAGACGACTGCAGTGCAACATGTGGCGTGGCTGCCGCTCGACCGGCTCCCGCTCACCTTGTTCCGGATGCGCTCCTTCCTGCTCCCCAAGTCCTCCTTGCCAGACTTATCCCCCATCTCTGGGCAGTAAGAATAGCCGTGGCCATGGCTCTCCTTCTTGGCCCTGTCCTGGCAGAAGCCCTTGCCCCACTTGGTCTCATCCTTGCGGCGCGAAAACTTGTCGAAGTCGTAGTGGTGCCGCTGCCGCTTGTGCTCGTCTTCCCGGCCACGCTGCTCCTTGTCCCTCTGCCGGCGCCCATGGCCATCCCTCTGCTCCCTGTCGCTCTCTAGTGGAGCCCTGCAGCACAGCACAGCCACAATGACAGAGAAGCTCGCTCTACTTTCTTGGCACTACCAGTGGGGTTATTTGGATAAACAGCACTTTACAAAGCTCTAAAAGCAGGCAGGTTTACAAAATGTCTTACTTGTCCTTTGGTTCCTTTGACTTCGTGTGGCTTGCAGGTTTCTCCCATTTGGTCCTCTCTTGCTCTCCACTGTCTCCTTTATCTTTCACTCGGTCAGACTCCACCTCGTCATCTCTGTCACATTTCTTTAACAACTGGAGCAACATCATGGTTTGCAATTATAAATAAACTGTCAAGAAACACCTTAAAAAAAAGAGTCTGAATCAGGAAGTGGTGTGCACCTTGATTTTGATCTCCTTTTCAGAGAGTTTCTTTTGCTTCTCTGCCTCCTTACGTTTTCTCCTCTCCTCTTCCCTGCGCTTCCGCTTCTCCTCCTCCCTCTGTCGCTTCTTCTCCAGCTCCCTCCGCCTCCTCTCCTCTCGCTTCTCCTCCCGAATTCTCTGTGGGTAAACAAAGAAGGAAAAAAAAGGGTCCAGCATAAGAAATTTGACCTCTCATGTCACATTTATGCGATAAAGAAGCTCTAGTTTTGGGCATCCCAACCTGCTTCTCCAACTTCTTGTTCTTAATGTATTCCAGCAGTGGGGTTGTCCTTTTAGCTGAAGTAAATGAAAAAAATGGCTACGTATTAAAAGGCAGATTTATTTTAGTGATCCAAAAGAAATAGTTTTACATCAGAGATTTTTAGAGAGCTACCTACCACTATATATAGATGGGAAATGCATTTTAGCTTGCACTCTGGTAAACACTAATGGCCAGGGGGCAGATGGGACCTGTTTTGATGGGTGTGGTGCTAAAGCAGAAGGATTCATGTACCTATGAGCTCCCTTGTTTTAGCCTCAATCTCTCCGAGGAGCGTTTCTGGATTGGCCATTGACTTCTCCTCATCACATGAATAGTTCTCCAGAAAACGTTTGTATTCTGGGTCTGGCAGTGAAAATGACATTGCAAGTAATAAAATGAATTACTGTGCAGCTGCATACATGCTTTTTCAATAATCACTAAATACTCACAAATACCTTCTTCAATGCTTCCTGCTTTGGCATCTTTTTTCTTGAGTTTTTTCTTGGAAACCTTTTGAAAAGGGGCAAATTCTACGATGGCTGGATACTCTTGGCCTAAATGACAAACAGATGATGAGAATAATCCTAATATCGGTTAGGCCCAGTGTGAAAAGAAGGTAGTGAAAGTGTGTGGGGTCTGCTGAGATGTTAAGACTACCTTTACTGTCAATGAAAACATAGCCATCAAAACGATCTCTGAAGAGAATTATATCCTCTGGGTTTTTGAAGTTGATGTATGCTCTGGAGAAAAGATGTGGATATAGGCTATGGGAAATAATAATTTATGAATAAAAAGATTAGTTATAGGTTATATTCTGACATTAATACAGAAAATAAAGTTGAATTAATTTAACAAGTACCTTTGATCTGCAGGAAAGAACTCAAAATAGTCGAAAGAAGGTAATGGACTGAGAAGCTCCTCCAGCTGGTCTTTTGATAAACTGGGTGGCAGCCGGCGAATGACAACCTGGATCAAGAAGCTAATTGATTGTAAAAACGTGTAATAGCACAGGAGTACACGTCTTGTGCAAGACTACATTATATATATATATATATATATATATATATATATATATATATATATATATATATATATATATACACACACACACACACACACACACCTACACATCGCAGACATATGCTAAAAGCGCGTATTGCTTTACTCTTAGTTGAACGTGTTAGCCTACGTGACCAGATCTACAATCGAGCATATTACACACTTAATCGCTGAACTGTATGGCTCCCCAGCAACTAGCATAAACTGGCAATGTTTAAAAACACACTAAATGCAACGTGAACGTATGAATCGGACGCAAATGTAAGTTTCAAACTGTTTACGTTTGGCGGTCGGTACAGAGACGTCCCACCGGACATGCGGATCTCCGCATTCGCTGTCCATGGTGCTGAATCCATACATTCCTCCATCACAGTCCAGTCTGGGTCGTGTGCACGAATGTAAACGCGACACATACCTTAGTGAAGATTTCTTTTTTCTCTTCTTTGTGCTTGGAGTTGGCTGTGACGCCGTCGTGCTCTCGTTGGGTGTCCCTGAACTGGATCTCGACGATGCCTCTCTCCCTGCTTCCTGTCATCTGTTCTTTTTCAGCCCTCATATCTCCATTTCTCCTCTTCGCCCTCGGAATCCACCCGCTCGCGAGAATTCGCTCGCAAATACCGCGAGGTTTGAGATGGAAACGGTTGTGAGATCGTTCCTTTAAAAAAAAAAAAAAAAATTCGATTGCTTGTTTTAATAAATGTATACGGTTTTGTATACGGTATATTTTGTAAATATACTATAAACAATAATTAAATTGTCCAGATATAAAGATCAGTCTTATAGGGAGAAAAAATAAAACGTTATGTTGCCTGTCCGATGTATATTGAGACCAGGTCAATGAAAGCAGAAAAGTCTCCCAGTCAGGTAGCACTGCAGACCGGAGCGACGATGTGAGGGAGACCTGTGCGGGGAAATGGTCACCGTTTCCCCGCAGGAGCTTCACTGTCTTCGTAGTCGCTAGTGTCGCTACCACAACACGGGTGAATTCTAGCGCGGGGTGGGTAGAACGGACTGCCCATGCTCGCTGAGCTCCATGCGTCCTGGCTGTTGGGCTGGCTCAAGGAGCGCCCGTAGCTGTCGTGGCTCGGGACTGCAATAAGGTTATGAGAAAAACTTTAGAATCCAGACTATTGTAGACTACAAGGTTTTTCGAAGATAAGGGGGGGGGGGGGGGAATCTCTCACCGCTAAGAAAGGTTTGTTTCCCACTACTGGTCTCCACACACAATCTTGGCGAAGGCCGCTCCGGTGTAGACACAGAGCTTTTCGAACTCGGAAGAAATGTGGAGCAGGTATCAAGATCTCGACACACGCGGTCGTGAGTGTAGGTGACGCTGGATTTAGAGGGCGTGCACCCCATCTCTGTTACTCCCAGTTAGTAACTTTTCATCCTAATGTCAAGGGCAGCTTGGAACCCTCCTCTAAAACTACCCTAAGGATAATCGCTTTTGCCCTCAGTGACCGACTTGAAAAGAACCACCACGCTTTTGTGAGCAGACAGCGTCACAACTGGGAGTGGGGTGGGGGTTAACCACCTTGAGTTAGTTAAGAGAAACTCGGTTGGTTTAAAAGGTCAAAGAAATTCAAAATAATTGATTTACATATCTTGCAAATGATCAGAAGACATCATGAAATATTGGCTAATAACAGGGAAATAAGGAATTTTAATGGTTTTTAATGGTTTAATGGCAATCCAAGGGCAATGCAGCAATCCAGTCCCATCTGTGTTAAGGTTTTTTTGTTGTTTTTTTTATAGTTTTATCAGGTCATGGACAAGAAAACCAAAAGACAGTGTATAAAAATACTGATACAGGGTTTATTTTGTAATTATTTCTATCATCAGAACCCTCTTTTGAATTCATCTCAACATTTATTCATAGTAAAATTCCACAGGGATGCAACACAAGTCACCCTAGACTTTGAGGGGCATCTGTTTAGTTGGGGTCTCCCTCGCTTTCCTTTTTAGTCATTTGCCAACATGAGCATCTAGTTCTCGCCTCGTTTTCGTCACACTGTTTCCGGAGAGCGTCCAAGATCTGGATCGATGCCACCATCACGTACTTGTGTCAGACATGGAGGTCTCTAGCATCACGTCGTTCTCGTGCAGGTCACATTCCAGGAGGAAGCGCTGGAAGGCCACCGCAGGTGGCGTCTCCAGGGCCATGATACTGCTCTCCTCCAACGGCCGGGCTTGATTCTCGCTGTCGTCGGCCGACGTTCCGAGTATCTTCTTCAGAGCAGTCGTGCTGGGGATCATCTTCACCTTGTCCTTGATGTCAGTTCCTGTGACAAAAGACCAAAACCTATGCCACTCAGCAGCCTTCTAAACAGGTTCTTACTCCTTCCCCTTCAACACAGGTTGTTCAAGCTGCACTTACCAATGTATGCATCAGATTCACCGATATACATCTCTATGCAGTGGCCAAGCATTGTTACAGAAAACGTGTCATCCCTTTTCAGGCCGAGTGCCTGTAAAAACAGTTGTTAGCACTTATGTAATGTGAAAACATCAACCTCTCTTACTCTCCCATTGTAAGAAATGTACATCCACAAAGGCAGCTGGATCGCTTACAGTGTGAAAGTAGTCAATGGCACTTTCAAAGTCCCCCATGAGGCTGTGCACATAGCCGATAGCGGAGTAGGTAGAAGCATGCTGAGGGACAAGGACCAGTGCCTGCCGGTGGTATTCCAGAGCCTGCTCATACTTTCTGCAAATAACACAAACCAGTCATGGAGCACTTGTATTGAAGAAAAGGAAGAAACCCTAGCTTTGTAGGACCCTACTGCTACTGGATGGATTCTTTTGTGTCAGCTCATGAGACCACATTTCTTCTTTACCAAAGCAAGTTGATAAAGTCACCGACAGGCTATTCTTATGCATGAAACAAGGGGTCTATATTTAAAGAGTTAAGTTTCTGATATAACAACAGTATTTTCAATATGTTTAAATCAAATTTAGGACTTGTGGGTAGTATGATCAGATCAATCAGTCGATCTGTCATGTAATATTTACTACAAGAACAAGAAAGTCGTTGGTAGCAACACTGGTGAAGTTGTCAAATTCTGATGTCTCCATTTTGTAACCAGACAACGCACAGTGAAATGAGTGGGTGAAAATCTGCTTGTGTGTATTTCCCTACTGCATATAAACTGATTGGTTTAAAGCAGTTTTTTTATGCTAGGTAGGCCTACACAATAGTGTTTTGATTGGTCCTCAAATCCCCCTTCCCCCACATGTGGTAAACTAACTGGGAGTTTTCCCCAATTTCCTAGGGTGATTTCTAGTCATCCTAGAGCACAGAAACAATTAAACCATTACACACCATTATCTGTATGATAATTAATAGTCAACCAAATGTTCATGATTGTGAAAGGACTAATTGAAATATGAACTGCACATCTCTGATGATCAGCAAATGGTTATGCATAATTCATTTACCACTGGAATGATAATAGAGAAAGAGTACTCAATTTATGCAGAGACAAGAGTAGGATTAGCAAAGCATTCAAAATAAACGACAGAAAAGAAACTCAGTGTTCCTCAGGCTCTCTGAAAGCTCTTCATTAAAATACCCCCATGATTAATTTCAGAAGCCTGTCCTTTTCAGGTCATTTCCAAGTTAGAGCAAAGTTGCACCTTGCTTGGAAATAAGGATTTTAGCATGACACTGTGCCAAATAAGGGTTCCACCTCTCAAAGGGTTTGTAACATCCCATTAATTATAAGTAATAAAGTAATTAATAATTATAAATAGAAGACAGGCAGAAGGACAAATGTTGCAAAAGATATTTAAAATACTACTGACAAAGCTTAAAGAATTGATTTGATATTTTCAATCCATCATTTTTTAAAATTGTTCCCATCATTTTAATCACATTTGGTATTTGGTGGGGGGGTGACTCACAGTTCACTGTGAAGTTCACCATCATCCTCAGTTATCTGGCTTTTTGTGGGTTTTACCAATTATCAGAAAAACTTGTGAGAACGTCAGTTACACAGAGGAGTCATAAGCTTATCACTGCTAAGCAATCAGCAAGTTATGCTTTGCATGATCAGAAATTATCTTAAATAAATATGGGTTGAAAAACATCAAGTGAAATTGTGTGAAATCACAATTTCCTTTCAGCTTACTTCAGTTTTCGACACACATGGCCCAAATTGTTTAATAACGGCTCCCATTTGTCCACCGTTACCTGGAAAAAAAAGTTAATAAATTAAAAAGTTAATAAATTAACTTTTTGACAAGGTTCTACATATGTTCTACTGCAAACAAACAAAAATATCCATCCATTTCAGAGTGACTGGACAAGTACCTCATTACCAATGGCCTTGATCTTTTCCATTGCATCTAGAAACAGCTTCTCTGCAGTCTTCCAGCTGGAAAAAGATACACAATTAATCAACAAGGTCAAAACTCACATAAAAAAAATAAACAAAATGTTAGAGGACTTAAAAAAAAAAAAACAGGCTGTTCTAACAGGAAGGCCTGGGCAAGGCCCACTCACTCTCCATTCTGGAAGGCCACCACCGCCACCTCATGGATGACGAAGGGGTCTTCGGGAGCGATGCTCAGAGCCTGGCTGAAGAAGCGTTCGGCCAGCTTTGGGTTGTTGGTCAGCCCATATTCCAGACCAATGTACAGCATGGGTAAGTGACACCTTGAGAAGCAGGGGATCAATCAGGAGAACACCACGTGAACATGTAAGCACTTCGTTTAGGTAAAAGACTACACATTTTTCACGCTCATCTCACTCTACTGCAAAGAAATAGTGATGTTAACATGGAGGGCTGTAAGACCACGTACCCTTTCATCAGCTGGGCTGCAGTGAAATAGGCCGCCATAGCCTGGTCATGCTCACTTTCCACAGCGAACGAGTGGCCGTATGCAATCCACGCTGGCCCATAGGTTCGCTCCAGTGTGGTGGCCTTACTGTAGCGCAAACAACATCATCAAAGTAGCAAATTATCAGCTCAGCAGGACTTTATATTCAGAAATAAACAAGCTTTATGGGTGACCCGTTTATGTTTAATTTCAGCACTGCTGTTCGAGTCACTGAGAGGCACACCCCCTTAGCCTTACCTAAGGTATCGCCGTGCATGTTCATTTTTATGCCCAACCATCAGATAGTAACAACCAACCGCAAACCAGGACACCTAGAAACAATCAGTTCAGTTACAACACACAGCTACAAAATCATTCAGTATTATATGTATAACAGCTGCAAAAACAAACCAAAAAAAGACCCACACTCACTGGATTGTTTGGATATAAATCCACAAGTTTATGAGAGAGGTAAAACAATTCTGCAGGGATACAAAGACAAGAAAATTATTTAGGATATCAAAGTTTTATGTCACACGTACATAGTAATACATGGTATAACTCGCAGTGAAATGCTTTTGTGACTGCTCTGTCCGAGCTGAAGGGATACAGGGACACAGGGATACATACAGTATATGTATACATACAGTGTATGTGTGTAATATATATACATATATACATACATATATATACATATACATATATATACACACACACACACAGGTAATTGTACACTTTGTATACACACACACACATATTATATATATATATACACACACACACACACACACACACACACACACACACACACACACACACACACACACACACACACACACACAAAGTGTACAATTACCAGTTGCAATTTACAAGATGATATAAAATTGTATTCAATAAAAAATAGATTCCCTCAAGCAGAAGAGTAAAACTGACCTACCATTGGCTTTGCTCAGCTCCACTAGGGTGCCTATGTGCACTGGTAAACAATTAGCATGGAATGGGTCCTTCACCATTACCCTGCATTAAAAGCAAACACATAAGAGGCACTCAAATATAAATAAAAATAATATTAAGGCACACATACAGTTTGTTGTGGTGGGAAAAAATTGAATATCGATACCTGAAAACAGAGCTCCTAACACTACTGCGTCTCAGGGTATTAAGTAAATGCATATTACCAATTGTAAAACCAGGGGAAAAAGCAATCGGTTTTGTGCCATTTTGTTGTGCAGTTTTGTATATTTTATCTCTCTGTCTATTTTATAACCAACCACATCCAAAGTGCTTACTCATTTGCAGCCGTTTTTTTCTTTCTTCTCAAGAGTTGTTTTTAGAAGTGGAGATTATCTCAGGATTCCAATCATTTGCTACATTAAGTCCCACACTATGATGTCTGAATTTTGTTTTCGTCAGCTTCAGATATGCTTAGTTATCACCTATTCCATTAGTTTGTTTCTTCTGCAGTGGTCTCAAGATTGGACAGGTGAACTATTAAGCTGATAAATCTTATAATAGACTAATAGTTCATAAATAATGTATACTTACATAGAGGTGAGGGCATAGCACATCTTAAAGTCACAGTTGTAATAATGTCGTTCTGCAAGAGACACAACTACATCCAAGTTGTCCTGAAGACCACTGACCATATCAGGGACGACCATCTCACTAGGCTTGTTATACTGTCAACAGAGTCATGATCAGCATTTCAGTCAACATTCAAGAGAGCTGCCCAAGATCACAAATCTGAAATGTGACTTTGCACTTATGTAACTTTGTATTAACGAAAAAAAATGCACAAATATCTAATGGAAGGTGAGAAACCTTCTCACCTTTTTTAACTTATTTTCATAAAGAAAACGCAGCAGCTCCTCTTCCTCCTCTGTACACTGTTGGCTTAAGGGAAGGGAATCCAGAAAATCTCTCTCTGAAACAAGAGAACAGGACAAAACCAATTCCCACACCAGTAGTGTAAATACAAAGTCCAAAATGTAATTAATTTGAATCCGAAACTGACTAAATGCAATCTGCTTGGCTCACCCTCTTGTGCAGTCAGCATGTGATGGGACGTTAAAAGGTCAAAGGCTTCAAAGCAGTAGATGTCCAGTTTCAAGGCCTCTTTGTAGTTGGAGGTGGCTAGAGGTCTGTTGTCCATGGCATCATAGATCTTCCCCCGCAGGAGGCAGATCGAACTGCTGATCTGAGAGACAACACCACAGGTAGTGAGGAGCCGTCAGCCTGCTGTAACCTCCAAATATCACCCACAATACCATGCATGCTACCATAGAGACAAGTTATCACCAGGTAGGAGTGTGCATGCACCTGATGACATAACATAAGCTAAAGAGTGCCAAAGTATTAAAATCAATATTCTTCCTTAGATGAAAGGATCACAGCAGTAATCACTGTGCATGTGAGAGGTTACACAAGGGAAGGGGGACATTTTGGGATAAGAGAACTCACTGAAGCAGGTGACATTTCCCATTCTTTGGCGGTTTCTCTGGTGCCATTGTCTTCCTTTAGACCTTTGTCCAATAACTTTTTACTTGCTGGTTCTTCCATGTCCAGTATGTCAAGAGCCTGCTGATACTCTTTAGCAGCATACTTTAAAAAAAAAACAAATATAAAAAGAGTTTTACTTATTCAGGAAGTGACCAATTGAATGAAAATGTTTAAGTGTACTGTAAAATGAATGCAACAATGAACGTGTTTGAGTGTTACATCATGGAAAATACTCACATGACACCTTGCAGCAAGATACTGACAGGCCCCGTACAACTGGGGAACAAAAACATAACACAGATTTCATAAGTGTGGCAGCATTTGCTACTACCTTGCTTAAAAGGAATTAATTACTGTCTCAAACAAACTTAAAACATTTCTTAAAACATACCTTAATTAGCATGACCTAGATCCCTATTGTGCATCCCTTCAATAATATGCCCCACTAAGATAGAATTTCCAAAGAATACAACTAGCAAATTGGTCAAAATGATTTGTGTGGCTGCTGATGCAGTCTACATGCAATCCCCAAGTGATCTTTACCTTGTCAAGTTTGCGAGACCTTAGCGCATGAGAGGCTCTGTGGTACTGTGAAGTGAGATAAAGGCACTGTGCTAGCCAATAAACATCCTGAGCGTCCTCTGTTGAAAACAAACAGATGAATGATTCAGCATATCATCACTTTCAAATACATGTCACCCCAAGAATCTGAAGCACAAGACAACCCAACAGCGCTAAGACTGTGCTGCATTATAGGAATGATGTGAGATATACACCACTTACCATGCGATAGAGACGCTACTTTGTCCGCCCAAAAGAGAGCACTTTGATATTGTTGCTGGGGGGGGGTAATGTTGAAAGTTTAATGGAGTTAGGTAGCGAATGAAAACGCCTCTAGGCAAAAATAAGGTTGCAAATAATAACAGCAAGAACATATCTTAGAAGCGAAAATGTGGAGTAAAATAGTTAACTACAATTAGCAATCAAGCTAACTAAAGCTAGCTAAAGATGTGAATCATTAAAGATAGCTAGCTAAAGATGTGAATCATTGAAGTCCGGGATACATAGCTAGCTAGCTATGTTTACTATCTATAAAAGCTCACAACATTGTAATAATGTGACAAGCCCGGCACTGAGGAGAACGTTAGCTAGCGATGCTAACTGCACAGTTTAGACACTACCCAGTAACCCAACACAAAATAACTATATTAGCTAACCTAGCTACTTTTACCTGATCTATGTAGTGCCGCACACGCTTCCGTAGTCTGTCAAGATTCATTATGGCTCGGTTGCTCAAACACAAAACTGCAACATTTTAATTAACTAAGTAGATTTATGGGAAATAATTAGACTACTCTGAATAGCTGCAAGCTATCTAAATTAGCAACTCAAATAAAGACCGAAACCCGCGGTTAGCATAAACTTTGTGTAACGCCAACAAAACCCCCCCCTGAAACCTCGACCCATCGATAAAGATCCAGTCTGATTAGTCTAAGAATACCATAGAAACACACAAGGGTTCAAATATTTCACAGCTCAGACTAGCGTTCCGGCTCATGTCACGAATAACGTGGACTAGATACTAAGAATTGTACGAGTTGCTGTTTTTCACTTCTAACAATTAAGTGGAAGTTTTCGGTTGAAGATAAGTTAAATCAACAGCCTATATTTACAATATAGTCCACCAAAGGCCTTTACTTTTGTTAATGCAGGCTAGTAAACATGAATAAATTGTTCACCACTGTTATGTATGTAAAAGCAAGTGATCGGGAGATGCGAAAAACAAAAGGAAAATGTCTACTCTGTGTTTATAACTAAGACTATGCATGTCATGCACTTCGATGCTCTATTTAAACTGCAGTCCTTCAAAACCGAGCAGTGCAATACACATGTACATACAAATTACACGAAAACCTTGAAATTAAGCAACCTTCATCTGAGTCTCTTGTCTCCTTTTACAATAGTTTTCGGATATAACTGCCGCAAATACGATGTAATAATTTTGGATTCCTTTGGCCGTGTACGTTCACTAATGTGAACCGAATTTATGTTAAGAGTGTTATCTCGATGTAATAATGGCATCACGCCATCAAATCAATTAAATAAACTAAATAAAACTAAACCTGTAATACAGCGCCCCCTGCTAACCAAATAGCAATTCACGTCGAATCCAGTGTCTTTATTACTTCCTATGGTATAGCCCGAGTTATTTAATCCGTTTTTTAGCATTATGCGCAATTACCGTACATATTGTAGGTTAGCCTGGGAATCCCAGGTTAAATGTAGACCTCCTCTATATAATTTACAAACATCAGAAATTAGTGGGAAAAGCACTGGAAAGAAAGACAATACAGTTTTACCTAGAGGTAAATAATTTATTTGTTTAACATAATTCTGGCAATTGGTAAACAAATATGAGAAACACTGAATGGCATTGCAGTCACACCAGAGTCTGCAAGAGAACAGATAGTGTAATACATAAAATGAAACTATACGTGATACCAAGGCATTGAAGAAGTTATTCTTTACACAAAATCACCTTCCACACATATTTATATAAATGCATTTTTTCATATTTTATAAAATATTGTTTATTTATAATATTTATCTCTGTACATACCACTACAGTAGATACACTATTTTACAATGGCAACAAGCTTTGTGCTGGTGGTGTGAGCTGCATGCTGCTCTGTCCGAGGGTCTCTGGCTTTGAAAGTGCATCCGATCTATTCACCCTGTTAAATCCTACAGGGGGTACGTACACAGGAAAGAATGTCTCATGAACCACATAACTTCATGCGCCCTCCATGTCTTCCCACGATTCAGGCTGTGAATGGGCTGGGTGTGCAAGTGTAACACTGCCTGCAATGAGAATGAGGTACTGGATTTGTGGAGCTCCTCCCCCACTTCCCCCACACCAATCCCCCAGGGTCTCTGGACAGGATTAGTCTGCCAGCAGCAGCAGCAGCTGACACTGTGCATGTGACTGCCCTAAAGGAGGTCTTGAGCCTCCCACTTTCACCCATCCTTCTCCTTTGCGCAGCTTGCAAGGTCCGAGTCCTTTCTGTCCCCTTCTTCATCAAGCCAGGAAGATTGGTTTCAAGTGTTTCTCCATTTTTTCCCCTTTTCTTTTCTTTGTGTGTGTGTGTGTGTGTGCGTGCGTGTGTGTGCATGCGTGTAAGAGACTGTGTGTGAGTGAGAGAGAGAGAGAGAGAGCAGAACGTGTGTGTGTGTGTGTGTGTGTTCTTTATACAAGTCTTTAAAAAAAATGATGTCACTTAGGTGCCAAAGACTCACACTGTCATACAGCAGAGTCAGGTCTATAGAGTTCTGTGCTTTGATCCAGTCACGATTGGCCGGGCAAACTCCACAAAGTCATCTATGAGGACCGGCCATGCTCCTGAAATACAACAGTTGTCCTATAATTACAAGTCCTCATTTTAAAGAGGATTATTTCAGATCTCTTGAAATTAATTCCAAACTGCTACTCTCCAACCCAGCATATACACCAATGTATTTATCACAATTACCTTCATTCGGACATAATTATAGTGCTATACAAGATGTGTTTTATTTGTTGTTAATAAAATGCAAATTACACAAGCACACATACCTTCCTCATCATAGTTTGACATGTCATCTGCAATCATGTTGCCAAAATCCAAAAGTAAGTTCCATGTATCTCTGGGAATTGATCGTTTATGGTGCTCCTATTGAAGACACATGAAGAAGAAAGAGCTAAAACCGATGGGCCCAAAGAAACTTCAAGTCCATCAGAAAATGCTCCAGCAATTCTTTTTTTCCCCCCAAAAAATCAGTCTCTGTATTGAAATGAGGTTCAGGATAGATGGAAAAATCCTCAACCAGTTAATCTGGAAAAATCTGGACGTGAGGGAAGTGAGATAATTTATTTTTGAATATGCTCAGTCTACAGTTATAATAGTAGTACCTTTGAAAACCAAGGATATTGACATGCTTTGTAAAGAGCTATGAATATTGTTTTCAAAATCACAGACACGAGAACATATACATTTTTACATATTATGCACTGCATGTGTTTATTTGTGTGATATTTTCCACATTTCCTTATTTTGACTGGATCCATTATTAGGGATAATTCTATATATCATTGTGCAAAATATTTGCATCTGCTTTTTTTTTTTTTTTTTACATTCTCTGAAACTCTGAAAACTTACCAACAAAAATGTATTCCAGAGGTCAAGAAACTTGAAGCGGCCCGTCAGAACTAGATTCCAGTAAGCAACTGCCATCTCTAAATCTAAAATTCGAAACAAACATGAAAGTAAATTCCCAAAGCTTGCTCAAATTCAGACAGAACTGGTGTATTTTCACCCAGTGTCCCATAGCCATCATCACCTAAACCTTTTTGTCCAGGATTCTTTGCAAAATTGAATGTAAACTGGTAGAAGTCCTTAAACTTTCCACTATCCTTCAGTTCCTGTTCAAGTCGAGGCAGCGCAATCCGGAGTTTCTCTGAACTGTCACACCTACAGACAAGAAGACAGAAGTCATGTTTGTCTGACGTTAAACTGCAGGCATGTTCCACAAATCTAAAAACAAGACTTAATGGTATGGGGCAATAATCACGTGTGCTATGATGCCAATGTGCCCAAATAGCCTTTTGACGATGTAATAGCGCACCCTAGTTCCATCATGCCATCAAGGAACTCTTTCCTGCTGAACTCGCACTGTGTTGCTGCATGGAACTTCCAGGCGACTACCAAAACACTTATGCTGGCTGGGTCCAGATTGAGATCATCACAAAACTGTTGTATTCCATCAATCCCAATCTTATTCTCATCCTGAGGATCTGAGAAAGACAATACCTTACGTTTACGTTCATATATATTATAAAAATATATATATTAAAACAAAAAAAATTTATATATATATATATATATATATACACACACACATATATAGCACACTAACTTCTGTCACAAGACCTATACTAAGGAACAACAGTTCTGCTTAAGTACTAAACTCATGCAAAATGGTGTGAAAACTTGCCTTTGTATCTGTTGTACAGCTGCTCCAGCTTCTTTCTATCTACTGAGGTTTTCATGGATTCCTTAAAGTATAGATCTGGGTTCTGGAAGTAGTTGTCAGTGGCCACTTCTAGTTTCCAGTCATTCTGAGTAAGGCAGTAGACAGCTGTCTTCTCCCCTGCTTGTGTGAAGGACATGAACTGGCGAACTTTGTCCTTCTGTGAAGACTTCAGCTTATGCTGCACGGACACAGAGGACAGGTCCTCAGTCATACACTCTGACAAACGGAGAAAGACACTCAACAGTGTGTACAAACAAAGACAAGCAAATATACTGAGAGGCAAAAATGCACACATTCAGAGACATAAGACAGGAGTAGGCAGTAAGTAGTAAGAAAACAGTAAATAGTGTTAATCAGGCACTCGGGTTTTACCAATCAAACACCTAAGTTACAATTTTCAGTTACAACAAACATATTAAGCAAGTTAAGCAAGCATTGAGATTTGTTAGCCTGTAGCCGAGGACACATGCTCAACTGCGACAGGCCACTTGCAAAACTAGCTGTTGGCTTGTAACATGAGATGGCAGACTTCTGGTGAGTTCTGGGCGTCCAGTTCAAAAACAAACCATGTTGTGAACCGAGTAATTTCGTTATACGGACTAAGTTCTACCTTATTTCACTATTATGAAATTGACAACAACCTGGCCATTCTTATTCACAACGGCATAAATAAAGTACAAATGTATTATATATTTAAGAACAGATAATGTCGTTTGGGGGCGCAAACAAATAATAGATCGGTTTTATTGAAAACTAGCAAAACTGGTTCGTTTGATCATCGACTGCGCAAGGACGACGCTCTCCAATTACGCACGACTTATATGAGTTTTATTAAAATCACCAGCGAAAGTACACGTTGGACAAGTGCTAGGTTGGGTCTGTCAAGATCAGCAGCCTGTCCGCCGTCGCTGGCTAACATCTAATTCTAGGGTAGTTCGCTACTATAGTCCACACACCAAAAAGGGAAAGGTACGTGCAAGGCGACAGCGGACTCCAATATCAACAACTGACCTTCCTGCTCATAGCCTACAACATTTCTGCACTAAATCGTAGTGGTACGACAGAGGCTGACGATAACCCGTTTGAGCTGCGCCACAATGACACGTATCAGACACCCTTCGTTCCTCCTCATAGTAACGGTAAATAATACCGTTTTGTTTTAGTTTTCAAATCACCTACCATTTTATCACCCGCTGTTTGACCAAATTGATACCCAGTAGTCCCATATACGGCTGCGCATAAGCGTCAAGGGAATGCGCTAAAGATGCACTGAGTTTGCGCGCTGATTCTCTAATATATTGGGAATTGTAGTTTTGAAACCAGAAAGCGACTCTTTTTTACATACGTATATGACAACTAAATTCAGAATGTTTAAGCAAAAGCACGTTACACAGTGTACTCTAATAGAAATGACTACAATAATAACATTATTATTATTATTACTATTATTATTATTATTATTATTATTATTATTATTATAACAATAATAATAGTTGTTGTTGTTGTTGTTGTTGTTGTTGTTGTTATTAGCAGCAGTAGCAAGAGTAGTGGTAGTAGAAATAATATTATTGTAAATTTTGTTTAACCATGACAGCTGTGTAGAACCCATACAAAATACAACTGAAATAATTAAGGAACTTTTGTGCTTCTGGTTTTAGTTGTTGTTGTTGTTGTTGTTGTTGTTGTTGTTGTTTTAAAATTATATACTGTATAGAGCTGAATAAATTGCATAGTCCACCAAGCCAAATAAAAATAAAATAAAAATACTATACTGTGTGTGCTGGCCTTTATATACATTTTTTAATTGCATCAGTTTCAGACAGTTTATATATGTTTATATATATATATATATATATATATATATATATATATATATATATATATATATATATATATATATATATATATGTGTGTGTGTGTGTGTGTGTGTGTGTGTGTCTTTACTTATCACGCAATCACGCATCACTTAATAAATGAGTCATAATAAATGAGTAAATATGTAATAAATTAATAAAGAAGACCGAACTAGAAATTAAGCTTCACTATGACAACTTAATCTCAATGGTAGTGCAGCCTTTTGAGAGGGCTGATTATCTGAAACTTATCTTAGTTTCACAGATGGTACGCAGCATGTCTGTCTTGTCAGTGCTTTAGATAAAAACCTATTTGAACTTTTGCTAAGGGTAAAAACTGTATTTTTATGTAAACTCTCATGAAGACACAAAATGATACCAACTGCGTTTTGGTTTAATTAACAGTTTGTGCTGAAAAAAATATTTGATCAAATGTTTATTCAAATGTACGTATTAAGTTTAATTCATCTAAACCATTCCTAGAGACGTTTGCAACCATAAATTATTTTGCTGGGCTTGATAACAGCCGTCTGAATATGAGCTACCCGCCAGTGGGAGTCACCCACTAAACTCCCTTAAGCAGTAGGAGGGCGGTATCCGAAGCGGTTGACCAATAATTTACTCTGAGCATAAAGAAAATAACGATACGACCCAATCATATTGTAGCAGAGGTGTGTCTTTGGGGAGGAAACCATTGTGTTGCGTCACACGCATGGTCGTCCAATCCGGTTTGGAATGCTGCGGACACCGCCAAGCTCAGTTTTCGCCGGAGCCGAAGAGGGTGTAGTGTGCCGTACTGCTGGCTTCATTCAGCGCCGGTGTTTGGGAGAGAGAGGGGATAAAACGCGAATGCAGTCGACCGTAAGCTATTGCATATCAGGTTCGGCGACGAGCATGTTACGATGGGAGTACGCTAGTAAACTGAAGCAGGATTCGTCCCGTGTTCAGACAGACAACAGGAGGGTCTTCTATCTTTGTTGAACATTAGCTAGCCACATCTGCCAGTTAGCTGGCGATATCAGCGGCAATCGCCGGCGGTTATTTAGCTAGCATGGCTTGCTAACTAAACGAGCTAGTAGTGGAGAGCAGGCTCAGATTTAGCTATCGCCCACTTGTAAGGAAAAATGCCTGCGATTGTTTTCTTCGCCGGTTAGCTAGCCAACAGTCAATTCGCCTAGAATAGCCTAGCTATGTCGCTAATCTCTTTACTGTGGTGGTGTTGGTGGTAAGCAACCTAGGCGTTAGTTACCTAGAGATGGCTATCGTGACTCTCGAGGTAATTGGTTAGCTAGCTAGCTAAATCGTGGTAATGATGGTAATCCAGCGGCTCACAGAAATGAAATTAATACGACACTCCATTTCTGAGAATGATCTTGCCTTATGGGGCTGTGCGGCTAACGTTGGCTAATTTCTTGTCTTCTGTCATGCGGGCTCATTAGTTCGCAGATCTCTGCGTTTTTAGCTCTTCACGTTTACAGCAGTCTAAACTAGTTTAACAGGTGTCTGTCTAAACTTATGTATATTTTGACTATCAGTTGATGATCATCTAGGCCTTTGAACGGACGAAAAATCAGTTGTCTTAGATTGCTGGCATGCAGAAGTGGCTAACAAGGCAAAAGCGTTGGCCTAAGATATTTTTTTATTAGTATGCTTTTATAATACAAAATTCTAATGCAATTATGAATTGTTTTTCCGAAGAAACATCATAGCTAGCTGCCTACACCCTACTGTCTTCGCCGACCTTCAAACATATTTGGCTGCTCTGAGGTAAGTAACGTTAGGTAACAGAAGTTCATTTTTATATCACCAGTAACAACTGTTTTCTTGATCTCAGGTATACTCAAATGAAAGTTTCTTTCGCAGATACAGAAAGAAGACTCGCCTGTGTGAATTTGACTAGCTAACCGGCCAGTGTCGATAAGCAGCTGTCTTGCTTATGTTCGCATCCATTTTGTTGATGCGAGTTAGCTAGCTAGCTAGTCGTACAAATAAAGGTTTTATCCACTAAAATAAACAGTTTATCGTCGTTGCAAACAACTTTTGCATGATAACAGATTGCAGTGACATTTCAGTATTATTTTAAACTTTTATATTATTTGTCTTATTGTTTCCTGTTTTCAGAGGGGGTTTCAGACCTCCTCTTCCTCTATCCTTAAAGCTATGTTAGCTAGCTGGTAAGCCCATGCCAACAAAACCCCAGGACCCAAGAAGGCAGGCTATACAAGACAGTATTCAGTCGTAAGTTTAATGGAAAGTTCCCATAGTTCCGTTTCAGATAGCCAATCTAGCGTGATGCTGTTTGCTAAGTGTTGCATTGACATACATGGTTTTCGTATTGAACGGATCAGCGTCGGCGAGCACGTTTTGTGTGCATTTAGATAAGGGTTTCGTTACAAAACAACGTGTTTCCAAACCAGCTAGCTAGCTCACTTTGCTAACATGCTTTACATTATACCTACTGACTGGCCCTGTTTGTTGACTTTGTTCCTCTCGTACAGGTTGTAACAGATGGATGGCTTAATTAGTTCCCATCCTGCAACTCATTAGATTGTGTTATCTCAGTATTTTGAAACTTAGGAAAGTCGGGGGAAACGTACGTGCGGTTATAGAAAAAACCTACTTTTGTATAAAACGCTAGAACAATCAAAACTTGGTCACGTCGATTGGTTTAGGTAACTTTGGATAAGTATGCACACGCAGTGTAATATAATGATTCCACCATGTCCCGTTTTAGACCAGACAAGTTGCTGGAGTCCAAACGGTGGAGGGAAATGCCCTCCAAGTCATTAATGTTGCATCGTGTGGAACGCGTACTCATTCACGTTTTAGCTGTCTGGGCTTTGTGATATGGATATCTCTCAGTCACGTAGATGCAGTGGATTTGGGGAAACTCATGAAAGCAAACTGCGGCCTACTGTAGCCCCTCCTTTTGAGATCAGCACAAGCTGTCAGGCCAAAGGGGAATATAGAGCATGCACTCCAGCTGCAACCAGTGTATTTATATTGTATTAAGTGCTACTTTGGTGATTTAAGTAAAACCTTGCTACTATATATTACAAATCAGTGTTGCCTAAATTGGACATTGTGCATCAGTTTAAAACAAATGTTTGCTTGTAACCTCGGTTACGGCAGTGCCGTTGTACTTTTGGGGCCAAAAATGCTGTCTGTCTTTTGCAGGCTTAGTCTTTTGGGAACACTTGGATTCTCCAGTAAGACCAAGCCTTTGCTCCTCTTCCCCAAGGATCATGGCCAAAGATGTGAGTGTGTTAATATTTTTAGTTGCAAGTGAATCTCTTCTTTCATTACTATGAACAATGATGCAGAAGTTGTCATAATTTCTCTTCCTTCCTCTCCTCAGGCCGGTCTGATTGAGGCCAATGGGGAGCTGAAGGTTTTCATTGACCAAAATGTGAGCCCTGGCAAAGGTAAGGAATGCAGCAGATTATATTGCCAGCCATGGAACTTTTAAAAATAGTGATGTTTTGTGTTTAGGTTGTCTTGCTTGACTTCCCAGTCTTCTTGTTATGGTTTTTCAGATATGTTTTAATGTCATGCTTAAGATGGTACTGGTAGGCTGCCTAGTTGATACCCTGAGTTCATTGAAAGAGTGACATTGCACACATGGTATACTAATTGGATTATTCAAAATTTTACACTGTAGGAGTTTTGTCTTTAGTGACTGTACATCCACAGTCAGTTGCAGTGGGGAAACAACTGTTGCCAAAAACACTGGGCCCTTCAAATGTCAACATCGCCCCACAGGTGGTAAGTGCTTAGTGAAATTTAGTAGTATTGATTAAATAATTTACATTTTCTTTGGGTGATTTGATGTCACAATTGAGTAAATTTGCTGTTTTCAACCCCCTGCCTGTCTACCATTTTGAGCTGTGAGGGTTACCTTGGTTCCTGTGTGCTGTTCAGGTCATTGGTACACCCCAGCGGCCAAGTGGGTCCAATGTGCTCCTTATGAACAGTCCCCACACACCCAGCTCTCAGTTCATCACTCAGAGCCAGCCTTCTGATGCTTCTCCATGGTCCTCAGGGTGAGCCCCTATCGAAACCTTCCTACCTGCAGTTAGTAAGCCTCATTTTCGTTAAGTCATGTTTTTGAAACAGAGCAGCAATAAGTTCATTGTAATATCCGTGGTAATGCTGTCATATGGATAATCATGCATGATCTCTGTGTGGTCCATTTTATGCACCCGAAGGAATAATCTATTGTCTCATTATACTTGGATAATGTCGTGCATTATTGAAGTTGATGTGTCTGTACTCTGACTACAGGAAGAGAAGTAAGAAAGGGGAAAAGAATGGAAAAGGGCTGAGGCATTTCTCCATGAAAGTGTGTGAGAAGGTACAGAGGAAGGGTGTCACGACGTACAATGAAGTAGCAGATGAGCTGGTGGCTGAATTCAGCTCTGCTGACAACCCGATTTCCCCCAATGACGCGGTGAGCAGTTTCCTGTGGCTGCCTAGAGGCCATTGTGGCACAGCTAGTTTTATGCTTTAATCGATCCTTGGGATAATGAACGAATTTAAGCGTGCAGCGTTTCATACATTCCTTTATGGCATACTGCTGCACAGAAGGGTTTGGAGATATCTTTGCTTTAATTCTCCTCCACTAATCCTTTAGCTGTTCAGGAGCTGACTCCTAAATCAGGGGTTGACCTTTGGTGTATGGTTAGTTATAATTATTTTCTCTATTTCTCTCTAGCATGTCTATGATCAAAAGAACATTCGGCGGCGTGTATATGATGCCCTTAATGTCCTGATGGCAATGAACATAATCTCAAAAGAGAAAAAAGAGATCAAGTGGATTGGCCTTCCCACCAACTCAGCCCAGGAATGCCAGAACCTGGAGGTGGGTTCTTCATTTGTTCTGTTTGGAACTGGATACCAGCTGAGCAGACATTAGTTTCATACTCTATAATCATGCTGCCCCTCCAACTAAGAGTTGAGCATATTAATTGACTTGCGAGGGCAGCCATGAGGGGGAACATTTAACAGGTGGTAAACAGAGGCTTGACTGCACTTGAAACTGAAATGCCACCACTACATGAACTAATGGACCATGTATTTTTCGGTTTATTTGCTGGCCTCACAAACCATTAGAGAAACGTAGGCTAAAGAAATCCCCAACGCCTTCACAGTATTTGTCGTCATTTTTATTTGTCGGGTGCCCGTGCAAAATGTTTGGTTGCATGTGTCAGTGCAAGGTGACCTAGATGAAATCCAGCTCTTTAGTTTAGAATGGTCTGTCTGCTGTTGAATTACCAAAATTAATGTCAGTGGAGTTTTTTTCAGCATACATTTAAATAAAAATATTGCCTAATAAAGGAAAAAAATAATTTGACAGCTTTCTGTTAAACAGAGGACATCAATGTCATTATCAGTAGGTTTAATACGGCCCTTAGAAAAGATTTTCTGACTTGACGCTTCCTTGTATATAGTGCTCTGTTGTAATTCTGATTCTAATAAGAATGTACTTGCTGATTATATTGGCATTAAACTACATGATAGTACATTTAAAATTGCTACTAATCTAGAGGTGCTGCTGAGAACAAGACCAAGTTTTAAAAAAGGTAATGAGTACAAAAATATGGACAACTATTTTTCAACTCAGCTGGACAGGGTTGCACAATATCCTTCATTTGTCAAATGTTATCCCGGTATTACAATACTGACACTACAGAAGGGAGCATGCTGCAAAAAGTCCTTCAATTATCACTGCTTCTTGGAACAATCTAACATTCCATCTGAGTGTTCTGTAGGTGTTTTGTTGATGAATTGTGCTATTCAGATGATCCAACACCAGTGTGTTTTTAATATATTCGAAAGTGTCTCAACTGTGGTGTGTATACAATATGAATATATTCTTCTTCACATTGTGTGGTTTTCATTTATCTAACATTCATAAAAACATGAAATGGTGCTGTTGAGGAGGATTGAGGACTGCAGTTGAGAACCTAAACAAATAGCATTTTCTTCTCTTTCTAGGTGGAGAGGCAAAGACGCTTGGAGAGAATTAAGCAAAAACAGTCACAGCTCCAAGAGCTAATTTTACAGGTAGCACATAAATTATGAAACTCCATTTTAAAATGTTGGAAATGCTGTATTTCAAAGCTAATTCCTTGTGCATTATAACACCCGTGCATAGCAAATTGCCTTCAAGAACCTTGTGCAGCGCAACCGCCAGACAGAACAGCAGACGAATAGGCCGCCACCAGACAATTCAGTCATTCACCTGCCTTTCATCATCATAAACACCAGCAAGAAAACGGTCATTGACTGCAGCATCTCCAATGACAAGTAAACACTGATGTTTTATTCCAACACATTATGTTCTACAATCGAATGTTTGTCTGTTCATTAGGTTATTGCGCGTTGCGGATATATTTATTCATTTTTGTAATTGTAATGAGAAGAACCACTGTTTAGACAGATTAGATTCATGTAATTTGTATCGTTATGTATTCCGGTATGTCATGTTGGGTGTCTGTCCTCCATTTGTTATGTCGTGTTGCGTTTTTTTTTTTGTTAATTTCATGTAGTACCTTCTAGACACCAATGATCTCCTTTGCTTTCATGCAGGTTTGAGTACCTCTTCAACTTTGACAGCATGTTTGAGATCCATGATGACATTGAGGTGTTGAAGCGCATGGGCATGGCCTGTGGACTGGAGGCAGGGAAGTGTTCTGCTGAAGACCTGAAGATGGCTCGCAGCCTGGTACCCAAGGCTCTGGAGCCTTACGTCACAGGTCAGCCAGAGAACCTTTCAAACACTCATTCCTGACAAAATGTTTGTGACCATTTTACATGTTTCAAAATAATGTTACCAGGGTGTTGCTAACACACCTTTACTTAGATACTGCTATATAATTAGTCTGTTTCCCTTGCACTTTTGTAGTGTCCAAATAGGTTGACATATCATTTTAAATCATATAAGTCATATTTGTGTAGAACTAATCCTGCACCTGCATTGGTAGCTTATAGCTTTCATAAACAGTTAGTGGGTACCACTAGGGCCTTTTTGTTTGGTTTTGGGTGGGTGTGTGGTACCCATTAGTGTGGGTGGGTGTGAATATATTGCAAATTATAATGTCAAATTACAAATTATTTGCTTTTTGTAAAGCAGAGATGGCACAGGGACCCATCAGTAATGTCTATATGACAGGAGCGTCATCTACTAATGGTGGACGCTACCATGTTGGCAGGTGAGTCAAAGTTTCTGTACTTTGTGGAGTGATGGGCTGTTAGCAGGCTCACCAAACAAAATGTACAAAGGTAGGGCTTTCCAGATATCTGCATATTCTGCAAATTTATGTGAAAGTAAAATTTTACATGATGAAAATATGAAAGTAAGCTTAAACAATGCTCATGTTTTCTATTCTATAATCATGCTGAGGAATGGCTAGTTTTTGTTGGTTATTTTTTTTCTGTATTTGATATGGGTTGGATGAAGTCAGTACTTTATTTGATGACTTCTAGGGAGTGTCATCTATGTTGTTTTTTGGTGTGTGTATGTGTGTGTGTGTGTTTAGTTTTTTTTCCCCTTCTACTTTCTTGTCATAACAGTGGGTTGGTGCATTATATCAATAAATAAAATATGCCATCATTCTCTCTCTCACTCTCTCTCTCTCTCTCTCTCTCTCTCTCTCTCTCTCTCTCTCGCTCTCTCTCTCTCTCTCTCTCTCTCTCTATATATATATATATATATATATATATATATATATATATATATATATATATATATATATATATATATATATATATATATAATGTATATGTGTGTGTGTGTGTGCCTCTAGTGACTTGAGAACATGTTTTAAGTGTTGCTTTTCATAATCATTTATTTTTCTTTCTAGCCAATCAATCATAGGCGGGATGAGGTAGGAGAGTAGACTGATGCTGGCTCAGTCAACACTTACATTTCTTTGTTATTCTTTGTCTCTAGTGACAGTGGGGCTGATGGAACAATGGCGTCAAGCTCTAACGACTCGCACTACAGTGGTTCTCGTGTTGAAACCCCGGTTTCTTACATGGGCGATGACGACGATGAGGAGGAATATGATGAGAACGACGATGACGACTAACCTTCGCAGCCCTCTTTGTCATGCACAGTTCTTCCAACGGCTGTATTCAAGGGATTTATCACTCGCTCAAGCTCCCTCTTCCCCTCTGCTTCTAGCACACCTTTTAGATTCTCTGCCTCCCCGTCTATCTGATGCAGGCATTGAGGAGCATGGGCTTCAGAGGTGTGTTATTTTTGTCCTGCTGTATGGCTTCTCCTGTTAAATTGCAGCACACCGTTGGGTGCTAGTGCATATTATTGGCCCTGCTGGGTCTAGTTTAACAGAAGGACTTGAAGGAAAGTCTCCCTGAAGTAGCAGAACTCTGCCATACAGTATGTACTCAGATCGGATCCTTCCTTCCAAACGAAACCCTTGCTCAGCCATGCAGCCACTTGCTGTTGGAGAATGTGTAGGTGTGATCGCTATGTGAAATGGTTAGAATATTCTCCTTTTCACTTATTGTTTGTTTTTGTTTTTTTTGTTTTTTTTTTAATGTGCTGGCTCAATTCACTTTCTGAATATTCAAGATGGCTGTCTTCTCCTAGACTGATGGTTCAGAGAATTGGTTCAGCCAGCTGCCATTTGGCCCCGTCAGGGCAAGTCTTTGGATCTATGGACACTTTTTCATATGATTGGATGAATTCATGGATTTCTTTTGTAGATGCCCGCCCCCGCCCCATGTCTGTTTGGCTTCCTGTTAATCCGTGGGCAGCTGTTTTAGGGAGTTCTGTTGAACAGTTATTCTTTTGGTTTTGTTTCAGCTTGAGCGGTAAACCTCCTGTTCTCTTTTCAGCTGACCGGCATCAGGAAATCAGAGAAACTTTATTATCTGCTGAAGTTTATAGAAATCGAGGTACTTTGTTTAAATAACGTGTTGAAAACCTCTGAAAATTAGTTTCTAGTATACTCTCCAAGTCAGTAACACTACGGAGTATGTATGATTATTGATGTGTATCCCAATATGGGATATAGTTCTCTTTTGGACTCCCCTTGAGAATCTTAAAATAAATAAATAAATAAATTTAGAAAATTAAAAAAAAAATTGTTGTACTGACTCCACAAAGGCAACTTTTCTGTAATCTAATGAGTTTGGAAATTAAAATATAATGTTTTAAAAAAACAACAACATTGAATTCAATGTGATTATTCATGACATTAATGTAATGGTACTAATTATAATAACACTGTTTTTTTATTTTATATATATATATATATATATATATATATATTATATATAATAATTTTTTATAAAAAAAAAAAATTCCCCTTCCTGTGTCTGGATCCTGATACCTGTTTAAGAAGAAATTACTATTTTTGTTTTGCCTTGTCCCTTGTTCTCATGGTTTGATTAATCCAAATGGACTTCAAGCTCGCATACTCTACTGAAAAGATCACAGAAATTTGACATGATTTGCATATTCAGAAGTTCTGTAAAAACACCTGTTCTTGTAGTACCACATCAAAGCTGCTTGCTGCAAGCTTTACCCTGGTGATAATGGGAGCTGCTTGTCTTTGTGGAGTCTCAAGAGTAATGGCTTCATCTTTTAGTCTGAAATTGTCAGCTGTAACCTCTATGTGGCAGTATGAGAGTACCTGAGATTTCTTAAAGGTTTTGGTATCCGTAAAAGACCATGATGGGCATAGGCTTTATGTTGTTGATTAGGTTAATGTTCAAGCACTATAGTTATAAAATGGAATGAAACTAAAGTGCAGTATATTAACAATTGTAGCATTAGGTACGAGCATGTAGATAACAAACACACTGTTGCATATTATGTAACTATTGGGCTGTCACAGTTTAAATGCTTCTTTTGAGGAGTTATGTTTTATTTAACTGTCAGGAATGTCAAAATGCAGAAGTATGATTTTCATGAAAGACATCTTTAAAGTAGGAAGCCCCTTTAATATTTGTGTGTGAGAGAAATGTACACAAGTCCAGTTCACTGTAAGAAGAGGGTTTTTCCTGCTATTAATGGTTTGTGTGTTTGTGGTTTTGTCTTTGTCTTGTAGGTTTAGTATCCCCCGATCCAGAATTACTCTTTCACCACGGCTTGGTAGATTCTCACCTCGCTGGCTGGGATCTCTGATAGCATCCTTGTATCGAAGGCCTTTGTGAAGTTTTCAATAAAGTCCAAGTCTGACTGGAACCTGATCTGTCAAAAAAACAGACACAAATAATGTACAAAGTTCCTACATTTTTATGTTAGCATTATGCAAATAAGGTGATCCCAACTAATCCATTTTATATGTAGACTGGGGCCATCAAACCTAAAATCACAATAAAAGGCAGTTGTATTTTAAGCTGTACCACCAGTCATACCTTATTGGCCCAGAGCAGGGTGGTGCCAGGCCTACAGAAGTACTTCATTGTGAGCAGGAGCTCATCCAGCCAGTTGTGGTGGTAGACTATGTCTGCGCACAGGATGTAGTCATAGTTGTAGATGGAGCTGGGGAACTTTCTGTCCAGCTCCTCCCCCCAGACCAGCCCGGCCACCTGCGGTGTGTATCTGCAGCGGCCACGTGTGTTGCGCCACAGGTTGAAGCTCAGGTTGTTCAGGATTTCTGGTAGATCTGTGGCCGTCACCCACGCACCTACAAGAAATGCAGCCCAGAGACCTTTAATTGCACAGTTCTTATGTAAATATAAGCTAATGTATCATTGCAGAACAACTTGTTTGGTCACAAGGTTCTCTGCTGCTGTGCCCATTTTCTTTATAAACCTGTTATAACAGTTACCAGTTCAAATGGTAAGAGTAATCCATGGTTTTAAGCAAAATCTTTTAATGACAAAATCTGGCATGCATTCCTCCTGTACCTCTGAATTGTTGCGCTCACTCACCCATTAAGCTGGCCACAATGGACACAAGCCCTGTTCCTGCTCCCAACTCCAGCACTGCTTTATCCTGTAGACTGAATTGTTCTTTATTCTTTTCCAGGTAGTTACACAGATCCACTGCCTGGACACACAATTTATCCACTGTTCATCACATTAATGATAACCAAACCTGCCAGTCATCTCACTCAGTTCTCACCCCTGGCCAGGTGAGGGCGCCAAATGAGTCAAGTGATTCGCGGATATGGATCTCGTGCCCAGAGAAATGGAATGTTTCCATTCCTAGTGAGTAGAAGACATTTGGCTTGCAGGCGTTGTGCCTCTCCAGTGCCTCTCCAGTCATTACTTTACTGTCCAGTTCATCTGTCACATAGGAACGCGAAGTGCAAGACAGCATCATTTCAATCAGTGAACTTCACTACATTCACACAAATGAGCATCACACCTCTCACCAGGCATATGCTTTATATCATGTCAAAGCAAATTATTGCTCAGGTAATAATCTACTTACCCTCTTGTATGATGTTTGGTGGGGGTTTGATGTAAACTAGATTCTTAGCTATTTCATTCCTCTGTCCACTTGTATAGGTTTGTTCTCTGCCTATTTCCATTGTGTCCAATTCTAATAGCACTTTTTCTTGGGTTCTCAAGCTTTTTAAGAACTTCAAGAGTATTTTCCACAACAGTCAATGAAAAACTAGAACATTTATAAACCACTCAATAATAACAGAAATTATCATTAGTAAATAACAGCATTTAGGCACAGTAATAAATGTGACAATGCAGCATGCATAATCATTAAAAGTGTTGCCTGTTCTTGGTTATTTAGTTCATGTTTTCCTTTCTTCTTGCATACTCACTTAAGCATTGCCTCTTTCAGTGTCCTGCACAAAGCCGGACTTCCAAACCTTCCTGGCTGTTGGCATCATCTGGGCATCCCAGAGTTTATAAAGCTGCACTGTCTGCCTTGACCTGCCCATGGCATCACTGAGCTATATTTAATAAGCCCTGTAAATGAAAGACTGAGATGGGGATGGGGGAATAAAGCAGTTCAAAGCCACAGCGTGATGGATAAAGACTTTGCCCCCAGACTCACTGATCCCTCTGGCAGGAGCCAAGTCTGTTCAGATGCTTTCTGAACAAAACTGGGAGGACACATTGATTCACTTATATTTACGATGGCCTCAGCTGCTGAATGATTGAGAATCACTTAATTGTACCTGCCTTTGTCCAGTCAAGCGTGGTAGGCTTAAATTCTACCAGAACAATTGGTAATCTGCATTTTGCCTTGTTATTTTCCAGCAGATGCAGAGACTGTATTGAAACAAGGCATTGATGGCAACATATCCTGTTACTGCCATACAGATGCTTAGCAAGGCCTGCACATAGCGACCACTGAATTTATGATTACACTGGAATTGTCACCCGGGTCCAATAACAGTTACCCGAATCCTGGACCAAAAGAGGTGAGCTGCTCCTCTCCAGGCGCAGGCAGCAAACTCAAGCTAAAGAATTCTTCAAGTTGGCTGGGATGTTTTGACAGCTCTGTCAGGTAGACTGACCTAACATTCAGAATTAATGGCCAGGGAGGAATCAGGCAGCAGGAATAACCTGTCTGATCTAAGAGCCTGCCAAGCATATATAATATAAAGTGAATACATAAAATTATATAATATAAATAATATACAAATGGTATTTTGTTCTTAACATAATTTCTAAAACCAATGAATTAATGACAGCACAAGGTGTGGGTATGGGTGTGTGATGTAATGACTCAGGTATGGGGTCTCCCTTTGGCCCGTGCTGGTGATATTCAGTTCCTCTGGCTGAATAGCTGCTTACTGTGAACTAGAGGGGTGTGTGATAGAGGGGTTGGCGTTGACGCGGTCAGGTAACCTGATTACTGGGGCTGTATATCTAACCCTGAGCCTTCATAGCTTCAAAACCTCCATTTAGCTCTTGCTATGAAACGGGTCATTACATCTCTGGTGACGCACTGCCATTATATAAAGTAACCAATTAACAAAGAACTAAATCACATTTTGATGGCTATATTATACAGTTATTGCTTGGTGTAATGTTATTGAGTTTTCCTATGATTAGGTCACATTTAAGTATATAACTGCCAAGTTTAGCCATGACCAGTGTCAGATCGCTAACCAAACAACTGAGCTGAAGGTACGAGAAAGGCTTGTTGCCTGTCATGAACATATAACCTATACTTGAAACTGGATCTGCTGGACAGTCTGTTGTATGCTGTGATGCTGTGTTAGTAGACTGAGATAAGTGGAAGGTCATTGTGGTGACTTCATAAACAAATAAACGGATGCAGGCAGTCAGGACAGAAAGACAAATGTTTGAGCTGCTTTAATCTGTGTTGGCTATGTGCTTAGGTGGAGCCAGATGGCTCTGTGGCTAGAACAGAAGGGGCCAAGCAAGGGGCCTGGTTTGTGTGCAGCACCTAGCTCTGGATACACTAGTCAAGCTCCCTAATCTCATATGCAGGCACAAAGACCTCGGTAAGCCCTCCCCTACAGAACTCTCTGGAACTTTCAGGGTTGCACTGTATAGCAGTGGACAAGGCTTCATCACAACAGATGCTTCATTAAAGCTCCAAACACAACACCCAGATATCTCCAGGCCGGCAGCGGTACAAAATGATTTCATGGCTGAATCAGAGCCTCTCATGAGGTGAGCATTAACCTTCCATCAACACTCCCTCTGAGGATCTGAATAGCAGTCTTGCATGCTATTCAGCTACGGGATGAACTAGTCCAGAGATCCCCACTTCTCTTATGCCCCACATGTCACAGATACTCCACAGTGTAGCATAGCGATGTGTTAAGAAAAAGGCAGAGTTATTAATTTTATGATACATAAAGATTGCAGACTGTTTTTCTATTCATTGATTTTGTAGTATTTTTAACAGTTTAAATACTTAAGTGGCTCATCATTAATGGACGCTTATATGAGGTAATAGAATTATATATTAGGTTCCTCTTTGTTCATAAAATCTCTTGTTCTGGTAATTTATGCCAAAAGCAAAACAAAATGTCACATGTGCAGCACATGTCAGTACATATTTCCATACGTGATGAAGCCAACAACTAGGTGTTTAGCCTCACAGTATTCTGATGGTGATATGTTGGCATTAAACTCTAAGCAGTGTACACCTTCAAGGATTCCAACCTGTACTCTCAACACCAAACAAAGACACAATCACAACCTCCAGAGGATCTAAAGTTGACCCATTATTGTGTTTTATTGTGTAACTTTGGTGCAGAGTCCAAATCATGATGATTACCATAGGAGACTGCTGGCCTTGGAACAAACATTCAGCTCAGACTGAGTGGCTCTGCCTTTATCCCACAGATGACACATGGAAAGTGGGGATTCCTGGAATTCCAGGCCAGGGTGAGAGGATGGAAAACAGGCAGCTCGGGGTGGTGAGAGCTATTAGCTATTAGCACAGAACCAAAGCCTCTGTGATGCATTAACAGAAATCTCTGGCAATGTCCCATTGTGGATGACTGGGTTGGGTGCCATTTCTGTTTAACAGGCCAGGGAAGTAAGTAGTTATGTGTGAAAAGTCCCGCTAAGAATAAACTAGAACAGTAGTTTAATACTTTAATTTAGAACTTTAATTTAATTTCAAAGTATTCACACCTAACCCCACTTGTCGATACTGTGTACTGCAGATCAATTCAGCAAGCCCCTCATCCCATCAGTGAACTTTCCACCTCACGCTTATGGGGACCCAGCACACAATACCTCAGGTTCACCCACATCCCACAATCCTGTCCATGCTGTCTGAAAACTGAAGTAAAAATTCCAAACTGGAGCCTGACGTGCATCTGAGGATTACAGTATGTCTCTAGGAATCTGTATGTGCGTAGTTTTTTGTATTGCTTTTATTTATTTATTTTTTTTGTAGATATGTGTAAATATCACTTTGGACCACTAGAGGGCGAGCTGCACTAAGGAATGGGTCAGGTGTCGGGTCAGGCATTATAATTACGAAAGAGACGGGGCAAAGAAGGCTTGGATGGAGGAAACAACACTGGCTTAAAAAGAAGGCTTGTTTTCACAAGTGAATATTATATCAATACAATTAAATAGTTAAGACAGCAAGTGGACAGCATCATAACAATATTACTGTTATCTAACAGTAAAGGGGTTTTTTTTAGCCAAATTACCTATCATGGTATGGGCTTGTTGGATACTGCAGCATAAAATGTCAGAAGCCTTTCCCTATTAATGCTTCCGGTCCACCTCCACCCTTCAGGTGTAATGAGAAAGCTATTTGGCAAATTTTATTACCTTTTATTTAAAGGTGAGATTACTAGATTACTAATGAAAAATTAAAAAATCATTCGTAAATTGTACACACACCCTCTATTATTATAAAAGCAGCCTATATTTTCCCCTAAGATACATGTTACAGAGTCTGATGTGTATTATTTGTCACTGTTCCTCATTTATACATGTACCTCTGTATATGTCAAGACAGATTCATGTTCATGGTCTTCCCTGAACAAGCATAACCAAGCATATAGGACATGCTGTGTTATCATTTAACTTATTTTGCATACTGTATAAACTGTATATGTTAAGAGATACAATGTTGTGGTATGTGATAATATTACATTTATTTTTTATACATAAAATACCAGGAGTTCAGGTAAGAAGCTCTGTGACTCCTTAGTAAGAACAGCAGCAGATGAAGCTCTGTGACTCCTCAGTAAGGACAGGAGCAGATGAAGCTCTGACTCCTCAGTAAGGATTGGAGCAGATGAAGCTCTGTGACTCCTCAGTAAGGACAGGAGCAGATGAAGCTCTGACTCCTCAGTAAGGACTGGAGCAGATGAAGCTCTGTGACTCCTCAGTAAGGACTGGAGCAGATGAAGCTCTGACTCCTCAGTAAGGACAGGAGCAGATGAAGCTCTGACTCCTCAGTAAGGACAGGAGCAGATGAAGGCCCATAGACCCCAGCATGACACATTATTGAACTGTCTATTGGCTGAAAGGAAACACCTATTAACATCTATTAACTGAAATATGTTAACATATTAATATGATGTAATATTAAATATTTAGACACTGCAGGTATAGTCACGTACTTTGTTTTCTGGTAGTCTGAAAGTACACATAGTGTACAGTACATTAGTCAGTTTGCTTCTCCTGCTGTAAATGTTTTGAAATAAAGCTTACTGCTCAATCCAGTTTTGTTTATACAGTTCCCCTGTTAGCCAGTCAGCATGGGCCCGATGTGTCCTATCCAGCCATACAAAACATCCAGTCTGAAAACAGCAGAGCTAACAATGATTTTCAAAAGGGAGCAATATTTTAATAATTGTGTTTGGAGTCACAAAAAGGCTGAAGATTAAAGTGTAGGTATTAAGCACAGACAAAAACATACAAACAAACCTCAGGCCTCTAACCAAGGTGTGCCTGAGACCTCCATTCTTTCTTATGAGCCTTAACATCTGTCTGTGAATGCAGCCTCTGGTCACTGAAGTCAAATGTCCATTACGGAAGTGGCACTGGCAGTAGAACTGTTGAACAACAAAGTATTAAAATGAATCATATATTTTTTGCCCTAACTTAATAAAATATAACTTTAGAAAATATGAAATCTAAATGGTATGTAAAATTTAACAGATTAGTATTAATCCAAACAGATTTGGCAATAGATAGAAATGAAAGACATCCACTCTGCATCTGTTGCTTCTGCATGAGTTGCATTTGTAGGTCTTGTAAAGAACTGGTAGCATTTACCATCAATGCAATATTCAGATTATGTGGACATATTCAAAATGACAATTATCATGTTTCTTTATATTTGTAAAAGAACATACCTCTCTAAAGATTTTTAAAATGTCTGTGCTGCTGTTTTTGTACACGTTCACATTTCACTTACTCCTTGTAGTGTTACTTTTCCTTGCTGCAGGTTTAACACTTACTCTGGTTGGCTGAATTCCGGTGTTTCCTCACCCAGTGGTAACCAACAGTCTCAACCCGTAGAAAATCCTGCATTAATAATCCTCCTTGTGAAGGTTCTATCTTCCTCCATGGGTTCCTAACAATATCATAGTTGGCCTCATAGTTTCAGGCAACTCCACAATGACAGGTCTCCCTGCTTCCTGAGGAGCTTCATTAGTGGCTCTATTACTGTACGATATCTTGTCTCCATTAATGCCTCTTCTACCATTTCTCCTCTTTCTCAGGTTCCTCAATCTCAGACTCTATCAAGTCAACGGGGATGCTCTGATGGACTTGCTGAATTTCTGGAACAGGTTCCAGCTCCTAGCTCTTCTGCTGTGAGATGTTGTGACGGATACCGTCACTCTCTCAGTGGGAGGATGGTGTGACATCTGTTGCTTGTTGCTTAGGAACGCTAAATTGGTGCTCTGGCTGCTATGCCAGAGAGACGGCTCTTTGGTGTGGTAGTCAGAGCTCGTTTACCTCCCGACACACCTGGGTTTGAGTCCTGGGTAGGGTGGCTGCCTGGTGTCTGAAGTGGGATGGCAATGAGGCCATTGGGAGTGATGAATCCACCCCTGCTGTGAGGGGACAGTGAGGTCCAGTGTGAAGACCTCTGATGAGGTGCGTGGTCATGGCCCTGATGGAAATGGCAGCTATGCACTGAGGGATATGTGGACAGTGTCATGTGCAGGGGCACTCCCTGGAGTTGAAGGCTTTGTGAGGGAGACTATCACTCTCTCAAGGGGAGGATGGTTTGACAGAGACCATCACTTAGGAAGGTTAAATAGGTGCTCTGGCTGCTATGCTGGCACTATGTGGTCATAGTGGTCATAACTCACATTTACCTCCTGTTGGATCTGGATACTATAATGTGGCATTAACCTTAATTCCGGATTAATGTTTTGCAGTTTAAACATGCCAAGGGAGATGAATAGGACGTGATTGAAAATGAAGACTCATTACTGGATTGTTGTTTATTCAACCACAGATGTGATAATAGAAGGTTGAGTCTGTGACTGTGTGTGAGCCACATGCCCCTCAACACATCTGTGTGGCTCTAGAAGTGCATACACTTATGTGTCTATGAACATCTGGTCAACTCAGCCTAGTATTTCTGACTTTTGCAATTATACACTAATATTAGCTTTATATAGTTTCCATTGTACTTAAAATGAATCTTTGTGATCACATTTCAACAATGTGTGTGTGTGTGTTTGCATAAAAGCAAAAGCATCTGCAGTAGCTGTGATGTGTAGCTGTTAAATACTAAGTGTGCTGTAGACTTGAACACAGTGTAATGTAAACCCAATGAAATGGGTACCAATGAACCTATACACATTAGTAATTGAAATACTTTAAGAATTTCTTATCTACATTACATTGCTTAATACGTTTTGAAAAATACGTTCGGATTTTTAAGTAGAACAGAAGACATTTGTCCGATTTAAATGACACACTAACGCCAGGCTTCATTCTTGAGCAGGCTACAAGCTCCTAAAATCATCATCTTGAAGAACAATTTTGGACGTGAGCTAATTTCCCCCCAAGCGGAGAGGACGCCCAGAAGAGCGAAGTTTTCCGTCACGTACCGTTCCCACTCCAACACTGTCTCCTGACCAGATAGGTCACGCCAGGCTTTGGGCGGTATTATGCCGAACACACCCATCGACTTCAAACTTGTACAGGACCGACAAACGCACCGCGCTCTACTCTTACCGGGACGCTTCTTTGGGAAGAATCGCCAGACTGGATCGTTTTAAGGATGGTCGGAATGCGACAACTTCTGTGTCCCATTTTTATGGCCTTGCGGTTGTGTAAGTAGAATATAACGCTAAATCTAGCAACGTTACTAACCAGGAGGCACGTGTGCGGGTTAAGCTTCTAATTAGAACTAGGGTAAGTTGGATATGTTTGACATTGAAGGTCCTCTGAACAGCTGCTTGAGAACATCAATGGCTGATGCTAAGAGGCCCTCCACATTACATACAGGTGTTGTGGTACCTCATTGTTTAATGTTGATGCTTTTTGTCTGACTCTTTGGGTAATCAACATACAAAAAATAATGTTCTCTTTCAGTTCATCAAGTTGCAAGTTATTGAATTCTCTGGCATAAAAAAGTTGTATTCTCACTGGGTGTATTAAACTTACAAAAAGGCTACAAATATTAATCAGACAATGCATGTAATGTGAAATTTGCTTTACATCCATTGTGTTCAGATTCAGGGTGGGTTGTGATTTTCACCAAGTTCGTCTTCCCTCAGCTGGTTTAGGTTAGTGTGACTTAGGGGGAGGTTTATGTACAGCCTTACTGACATTCATTCTCTCTCACTCACTCACTCACTCACTTACACTCACTCACTCACTCACTCACTTACACACTCTCTCTCTCTCTCTCTCTCTCTCTCTCTCTCTCTCTCTCTCTCTCTCTCTCTCAAAACTGAGCTTAAGGGAATAGGGCCCTAAAGATGATAACACACATGCACACACAGACAGAGAGAGAGAGAGAAAGATAAGGGGAGAGTGGAGAAACACAGAGAAAGGGGTCATCAGGTCAGGTACAGACAACCTCCCAACCACTCTGTCTCAGATCATCCATCTGTGCATTCCAATGCATAGCCGTCCCTGGCACGGTTAAATGGGGACCTATAGCTGAGGAGGTATGGGAAAGCCCAATTTGATCCAATGCATTTCTCTCCCCATACCCACAGTTCCATGCACCATGTCAATAACTGTGACAACCAACATGCCAAAAGTGGAAGTTCATGAGAACATGAGTAAGTGAACTTATTTTAATTAAGCACACAGCCCGTGTCAGGTTGTGTCAGTATATCAAAGCCTTAGTTATGCAAGGCACAATATTGTAAAGTTAACGGGAAATCTGGGAAACAGATGCTGTACTTTCCTGCGAGTTCCAGACAGAAAAGGACACCAACCCACGTATTGAATGGAAAAAGAAAGGGAAGAATGTCTCCTTCATTTACTTTGATGGTGAATTTATAGGTAGGTTTTGGTGGTGGTGGCTGCTATTGTCCTAATCTTTCAGTATAAATTAAATCAATAACTTAGCATATATATATATATATATATATATATATATATATATATATATATATATATATATATATATATATATATATAAATCCAATGTACACAATGTTCCACTTACAAATGTAAATAAATAAATAAATGTTCAAGTCTTCACGCAGTGGCCTCACGCCACGTTCAGTTCTACAATTACTGAAATTGGTGTCTTCTTTGCAAGGCAAAGTTACACCAGCACACTGGAAGTTATGTACAAATAAACAGTTCCACTTGGTAAATACAGACTATCCATGCTATTTTACACAATTCTAAATTTAAAAATGATATTACATATCTTAATAATGTTGTGCACAGCAAGGAAATTAAACATTTGGGCATGGATTTATGAAAGGATCTAGGTGGAATGCTTGCTTTCTTCATTAGCAATTTTGATGTGTGACCATTGCTCACTAAATCTTGTCTTACATGTTGCATGACAAGCAAGAGAATAGGTTGAATACATAATTTCCCATTTCCCAATCCTTTCACTTTCACCAGGCTCATTTAAAGATTAGATTTGATCAATAATATCCCTTTCCCAAATCCCCCTTCACTTTCACAAGGATCATTTAAAGGCAGAGCAAAAATGGACAGAGCTACGGTGACTCTGCACGATGTTACCGTGAAAGACTCAGGGATCTATCACTGTGAGGTCACTGCCCGACATGACAAGATCTGTCTTGGGGAGGTTGCCATCTCACTCAGTGTTCTTGGTGGGATTCTTCTTTTTTTTTTTATTTCACATTTACTTATCTATATAAAGGTCTTTCTTTTGTATTTTATATACTGTTCTATTTTTAATGTTCTTATGTATTTAACAGAAATACTAACAGACTTCTGGTGACAGAGTCAATATAGAAGAGAGCAGTATTCTCAGCTCAAGGCTCATTCTGATCATTTCTTGTCACTGACAAACACAAATATCTTCGTAAAATTTGTCAGTTTTAAACGATTGATTTTAATACGTGCGATTTAACCTAACTATCATTGCACCGGTGCAGAATGAGCAGGTGAATATATGCCTGTGTGTTGTGCTGTGGCCAGAACTGGCCCAAGCTCCCTCCTGCCAGGTGCCCGAGACCGCACTGAGCGGCTCGGCGGTGGAGCTCCGTTGTCAAGACGAGCTGAGTGCTCCTTCGGCCGTATACAGCTGGTTCAAAGACAACAAGCTCCTGAGCAGTGCCCAGCTCCCCGGTGCAGGCTACAGCCTAGACCCCAAAACCGGCACTCTGGTTTGTTACAAAACTAGTCAGTTCTTTTTGTGATATGAGCATACATATGCACAACTATGCACACATACTGACATACACACCAACACCTTATTCCACTTACCACAGTGCCTAATTGCCGAATACACCCCAAGTGCTTTTAATTAAAAAGGGGCTTGTTTCTTTTCACGATATCTTGGCTTGTCACGGATCATTCATCTGAGTTGTTATTTACCATACTTCCTCTTGCCTCTTCCGACAGAAATTCAAGAGTGTGTCGGCAACAGATGCAGGGCAGTATCGCTGTGAGGCCTCCAGTGGAACAGGGGCACCAAAGAGCTGTGCAGCCCAACACCTGAAGATCATTGAGTGTAAGTAAAAGAGAGCCGAGCTCCTTACTGAATTCAATGTATGCATATAACCAGTACTAATAATCGACATTCCAGTGATTCCTTATGTTTCAGTCGACCTGACATTAGTGGTAGCAGTGGGGGTAGGGGTTGCTCTCTTTCTGCTCTCATGCTCTCTGGCCATTCACCTGTGCTGCTGTCAGGATTGCTGCTCCCGTTGCCATAGTGAGTTCTCTCTCACTTAACATAAATAGCGTGATGCTAACTAAATATTAAAATGTTCTCCTAGTGTTCATCACCAACGATTGCTGTCTTGATAAAATGGTTTCATCTGCTTGTGTGTTCTTGCATTCTTGCATGTTCTTGCAACACCAGTAAAGAACAAAGGAAAACAGAAAAGGTATTTCTGTTATTTATACGTTTTGAACTTACCTGGATTTTGTTGCATACCTAACTATCATACTAATGAATAATAACATTAATAAATATATAATAAAAAGGCTGAAATAGGATTATACAAGATAACCCAAACTATTTCCCCCCCTCCCCCATTTAGAAATATAAACAAGCACAGACCCCCACCAGATGTAAGTATCTTTTACCCAACAGTTAAATTATCTTAAGGCAGTCATGGAGCAATAAACCACTCTGGCACTGGATTTTCTAAAGTACAGTAACAAGCTGAGCAATGTGATTCATACTTAAATCTAATTAGAATAGTGAACAGTGTGATGCAACTTTGAATTTCCAGGGGTCAGCTTTTCTGACATAGTACAACTAGATATAATTTATCTTAGCCTTATGCATCTCAGGAAAACTGGCCCTATAGATTTGCAACATTTAGATTTTTAAATCTGATTTTTCTCTTGCCTACTCTAGTGTTATATATGGAAATTGGACATGCAAAAGGTGTCATTTTAAATCTGCTGCGATGTAATTTAGATATGTAATTTATTATATTTTCTTTAAACACTTGATTACTTTATGATTTTAACAAAGAGATTATAAGATATTTTTACTTGGGCAAATTTGTTTTTATTCATTTTAACAGATGTTCCTATGTCCTTGATCACAACTGCCTTTTCTCCTCAGCTTAGCCACTACAAGCACACCAGGTCCTTTGTGATCTGAAGACATTTTACACTGCACAACAAACACACCTTGGTGGATGATGGTGTGTACATGTAAGCAGGTGCAGTGTGGTGCTGATCCTAGTATCTTTACCACACTCTGCTTATGCCTGATCAAACGACAGCAAGAAAGAAGCTGTAAGAGTACGCCATATACTGAGAAAAGGAAATTAGATACCCAAGTGACATTCTTGCAATATAAGTAGGTATCCCTTTTACCTGGGAGTCTCTTCTAGATGGCCACAAGTATATGATTGGCCCTCTAGTGGTAAGGGTTTAATACAGCAACATTTGATGAAATTGTAAGTTACCTGATAGACTTAAAAGTTTCATGACACAGCTGGACCACATTTTTGTATCCCCTGCACGGTTGCAAAGAATATGTATTATATATATTAGATTAGATATTCTTAGGGCACAGAAGATTTTTTTTCCTTAGGGCACAGATTTTGATCAATTCTAATGTCAAATAAAGATAAAAACAAAATACATGTGTTGAATTTATTTTATTCACTACATTCTAGTTAAGAACAGAGCATTCAGTATTCAACAAGTATACAAGATCAATGTAAATATCGAAAAAATAAAAAAGATCCAGGGCAGGCGAAGACTAACGTTACTTGTTCGTATAGGTAAACGATGCATACATGTTTTATTAAATTGCGTATGTGTTAACGTTTAGCGGAAAAAATACTTCTGGTGAATTATTTTAAACTATATTTTGCTGGACGTACAAAAGCCATGCAGGCCTCCTCCACATCCCCGCCCCCAATGCAAGGCTGACCAAAAACTAGCATGAACAGTTAGTGAAGTTAGCACGCACTAGGCTAGCCGGCTATAACCCTAGTCCTCAAAAACTCTAAAACCCAACTTAGAGCACTTGTCGTTCCGATAAAGAGGTACGTGAGTCACCGCCGCTGTTCGTTTGAAGCGTGTTTTTACGCTATTAACAAACATCGCACGGTTACGCGGTCCGTTTTAGCCTGGGAACCGTTCCCGCTTTTTGAGGTAAAATTTTCGGTTAGCTCGACGCTAGCTAAGCGTCTCTGAAAGGTGCGCACGAGCGCCACATCCTGCTAGGCTAACGGCGCCCAGCGTAGCGGCTTAGCTGCGTGGCCCGTTTTACAAGCCCTTTTCTCAGGTAAACAACCGTTGTGTATTACTGCAGCGAAAGCGCCGTCTAATATTAGACGTCGGTCGTTATGTTAGTTTGCAAAGGAGTACTTTGACGCACGTTAACAGTCAATAAATCAGTAAATAAATAAATAGCTTTACAATAATAAACTAGGGATAGCTAGCTAGCTAGCGAGGGTAGCTGTTGTATAGCTAACGCTATCTTAAGTAACCAGGCGTGTCTCTCGCTAGCTCGTTGTGCACATAAGCTAACCAGCTAACAAAGGCCAGGTAACTAATCAAATACTTTAGAACATCTAAATGTGATTACCTGACGCCCAAACACGTTTATTTTCCACGTAAATCAGACAATTTACAACGATGTACCATCCATTTCTTCAGACCATTTCGGAAGTCTCACAGCACCGTGACTTTCGCCAGGATTTCCGGCTGCTTTTACATTGCCCTTCTGTTGTTTTGTTTCCGTTTCTTCCATTTCCGTTTTAAGTTTCTAGAATCAAAAGTGTGTAGCGATCTTTTAAAAGTTGTAAAAGTCTTTAAAAGTCAGTACTTACATATTTTTCGTATAATATTATGAAACCCAAAACGACTCCAATATGGCAACTGCGTTTGCCTCTATTCGCGCGTCCTCTTCCCATAGCTGTCTTTAGTCAAAATAATAATCATTTTAACAAGCAGTCTGACATAATACTGACCAGCACTGCTCAATGGGTGTTTATTTCCTAATATAATTGTTTGATATGTCTTATTTTTGTTAGTCACATGGTAAAGAATCGTAGTGGGCCTACCGCCCGGACAAGCCTCGGCTTTGCGTGATAGTTACATGGGTTCAAAGACGCCTTTCTACGCTCAGTTGTCCCCTCCTCTTCATGTGTTAACGATTGCCCATAAAACAACAACGGACAAGTTTAGAAGACTACAGCTGATCCAACAACACGCTGAAAGAATTCAACAGGAGTTCTTGCCTTTTGTTTCACTTTTTTGTCAATTAAATTTTTGATTCACTTTTATGCCGCAAATTCTGGTCGCTTAAATGTACTATTAAACGGATGGAATTAGTTTCATAATTACACCGAAACGTATATAGAACAGACAAATGTAATGTTTATTTGTTCTGTATTATCATAAATAGTTTTATTTTCAACTTGACTGGTGTTTCAGTTGCAGGTTGTTCAGATTTCACTGATAAGATGTCAAAAAGTGAGACTGAGGAGATGATTGAGATTGAGATTGATGGACAGGAGAAACAAGAATGCCTAGAAGAAGGGTGAGTGCTGTAATGAATGGCATAATTGTTCTTTAAATTTGTGGAATCCTCATTGGAGAATGGTTTATTGATTAGCCCGAGACCTTATGAATGGTTGCTGTATTCACCAGTCTTGGTTGTATCCTATATTCTCATTCTCTCGGTGTTTGTGTTTTAATGGATCTGAAGGATTGAAGAGCAGACCATCACAGCAGCTGAATTGATCACGCAAGATATTGATATTAATGAGCCTGTTGGCAACTTGAAGAAATTGCTGGAGCCTCGTCTACAGATCGCTCTGGATGGATATGATATCTGTCTGCAGGACATCCAGGTAGGTTCTATAACCATAGAATTTCTCTGGTAATTTTTTAAGTGGGTGAGTTTACAGATTTAATTCCCTTTTGCTTCCCCCTTGTAGTTACATCCAGACCACAGTCTTTTTGACCAGGGGGTGAAGACAGACGGCACAGTCCAGCTCAGTGTGCAGATAGTCACAAAACCAGGCGAGTGCTTTCTTCTCTCTAGTGACTGCTCATGTTTTGATGCAATACAAAATACATAGTGGGGAGAGAGAATGCGAGTCCTGTTACTTGTGAAATATAATGATGTGCTAATGGGGTGGGAGGGTGCCTGTGCTGCTTTAGGCGAAGAGAAGTTGAATATCCTGGAAATAGTGAAGCCAGTGGAGACAGTGGAGGTGGTGATAGATCCAGACGCGGCTGCAGGAGAGGAGGCTCACCTGGTGGAGGATGGGCAGGTGATAGCAGTGGAGCGCGCCACCATTGCGGACGAGACCTCCGAACAGGTGACCCGCTGGGCAGCTGCTCTTGAGGGCTACCGCAAGGAGCAGGTCCGCCTGAGCATCCCCTATGGTAAGTGCCAGACCAGTAGAGTTGTATTTTACAGTACAATTCCAATTACACTTTTCAAATGATTATGCTGCTGCACTAGGTCTTATTGAGCATTTTCCAGTACGTGTTCTAAACACTGATGACCGCACTGGATTTGAGTATGGATTTTTTGACATGCCCTGCTTAGTCAGATTAGGTGCAAAGTAGTGATGGTTTTTAGAGTACCTACTGGCTGTACCCCCAGCCAGGTGTTTCTTAATGGCACTGCTGTTTTTTGGGGGCCAGACCCGGTGCAGTGGACAGCAGATCAAGTCATCCATTGGGCAGTGTGGGTGATGAAGGAGTTCAACATTGAGGAGATGGAGGTGGGTGGCATCCACATCCCAGGCCGCCAGCTGTGTGCTTTCAGCCAGGAGGAATTTCTCCAGAGAGTGCCTAATGGGGAGATCTTGTGGAGCCATCTGGAGCTGTTACGCAAGTGTGAGTATCTGAGAGAGTGCATGTGTATCTGTGTGTCTACAAATGTATTGTAATAACTCAATTAGAATTTTCTATTGTTTTTTTTTTGTCATTCATTTTCCATGTTCCATAACACTGTGTGTGTGTTACATGCCCTATACAGATGTCCTCGCTAGTCAGGAGCAAGGACAAGAAGCCACAGTCACTATTGACCAACGTAAGTATTTTAAATCAAAGACTTTCAGTTTTGCCAGTTTTATAATACACATGACTATCCTATTTTTTTGTAATCGGTCATGAGATTGGCATTAAAGTTGTATTACTTCCATTACAAGGAAGGAAAGTTATCATATGGCCCCCTGCTGTTTTGCATTTAGCATGTGTGGTAACCCATGAGGTAGTTTAGAGTATAGGTTGTAGTTACAAAACATGTTGCCCCATTTGTCACTGTTATAGTGATTTTTAAAGAATAACTGATGGTAAAGGTCATAAATGACATTTTAGAAGCATGTTCCTAATAAAGGGCTTCAGGGGCTATTGAGCACATAATGTTACTTACACACATCAACTTTAAAGACACCTCTGACAAGGTGTTGGTACAAGGTAAATTGAAACTATATCCATCACCTGGCCTGTGGGATATTTCACAGCAGATTAAAAAGTCCTTGTGGTAAAAATTATTTGGATGAATGTGAATTAGGTCTTGCTTTTCTGTACAGCCAGTTAATGTTTGTCTAGTACATGGATGAACTGCAGTTTAGTCAAGGTGCTCACACTCACAGGTTATCTAATCAGAGAGTTCTATCGCCGGCTCCTTTTTGCCCTTAGGGAAAGTGTATTTACAAACATTTTTGAGGTGTGATAACATGTCTAGGCAAAGCACTGCACCATTTAACTTCGAGACTTAGCAAAGCATTTTGCTATTGTATTTTTGGTTTATGTGCTTGAACTGCTGCAAAACAACCTTTTTTATGAAGGCACCAATTATGTGTTTGTGACACTGAAAGCAGTGGTGATTCCAAATGCTGAATATAACTTGCAGAAGACATGCAATGCATGAAATGCAAACATGTTAAATACATATGTGTATAGTAATTTAATGTGATGTAGGCCCATCTTTTCTGTATTTGAACCTGATTCATCTGTTGTCTTCTTGGCTTTCATTATGATCTCTAGCTGTGCAGATTATCCCTGCTCCAGTGCAACAGGCCACTCCTACAGCCATTAAGGTGCAGAAGCATAACAAAATGCCCAGGGTGCCCCGCATCTCAGGAGAGGAGCGTAGCTCCCCCGGCAACCGTACAGGTACAAGCCCTCAATGCCAGAAGAGGGAGCTGTGTCCCCCCCCCCCCCAATTAGATGACGGTAACCCTCTCAGTCAGTAGTCTCTCTGTATACATGTGCTGAACTGTCTCCCCCCTATCAGGTAATAATGGACAGATCCAGCTGTGGCAGTTCCTGCTGGAGCTCCTCACCGATAAGGATGCACGGGACTGCATTTCCTGGGTGGGAGAGGAGGGTGAGTTCAAACTCAACCAGCCGGAGCTGGTGGCTCAGAAGTGGGGCCAACGCAAAAACAAGCCCACCATGAACTACGAGAAGCTTAGCCGAGCCCTCAGGTTGGTCTTCACAGTAGGGACAATATGATGCTCTTGGATGAAAAATAATAAAGATGAGGTCGAAGTAACTTAATAATATTGCATTTGCAACTTGTATTGGTACTATTTCTATGTACGGATTGCATAATTGCCATAACCCCTTTCTGGCACTTAATACACTGTACCTGGAACTAATTACCAAGTTCTGTAGTGAATAATATATTACTGTTGTTGCCACCATAAAAAAGGAGCATTAGAATTCATGTAAGTGTGGAGTCTCCCTGAGACTATACATTTGTGATGCCCGCCATCTGATGCCCATCAGGTACTACTACGATGGAGACATGATCAGCAAAGTGCAGGGCAAGCGCTTCGTCTACAAGTTTGTGTGCGACCTGAGGACTCTGATTGGCTACAGCGCAGCCGAGCTCAACAACCTGGTGACGGAGTGTGAGCAGAAGAAGCTGGCGCGCGTGCAACTGCACGGGATTGGACAGCCCGTCAACACAGTCACCCTGGCCGCAGCCACTTGCCAGCCTGTCACCACCGTCACTCTGGCCGCTGCCGCACTGGAGAAGGACAGCTGAGTGGGCATGTTTGGCTGCCTTAATCCAGGGAGAAGATATATGGGAAAACACAAGAGGAGGTGCCACAGGGGAGAATGGGACTCTGGGCAGGGAATGTGGGCTGGGAGGGAGTGTGTGTGTGCGCGCGCGCGCGCGTGTGTGTGTGTGTGTGTGTGTGTGTGAGCGCGAGTGAATGTTGATGGACAATATAGTAGGTCCTGTGAGTGGTTTTGTGCGAGATAATGAAATTATCGTTGACCATGTATGGGCTTTGAGTTTTTGTATGCTTCTTCTCTGACTGCAGGGTAGCATTGGCTGCATTTCCATTGTATATACTCTATATGTTTTTTTGATAGCCACAAGGGCAGTGTATTTTGATATTTGTAAAGGATCTGTTCTTTTTTTTTTTTATTTTGAAGTTCCAACTCCCTCTTGGTGAGGTACTTTTAGCTGTCCACCGGGGGGCAATAAAGAGTTAATTTTTGATCTGCTGAATCAAATTTTTTCAAGGCGCAGCATATACACATGCACACTTTTCCCCTATTGCAACTGAATTTCAGACAAGACTGCAAATCTGTATGTACATTCAAAACTTTATTCATGGGATACAGTGTAGAAAGCATCTCCTCAGTCTAAGCCAATGATCTGCATTGAAAGAAACATGGAAAGAAACAGGAGAGGTCAAGAAAGGTGGAGAGCCTTGTCTTTCTTCAGTGCCCCTTACTGACCACATACACTCATCTGAGTCTCCTTGCATAAACACAGCACCTGATTGAAGAGCTTTAGTCTAGGAAGAGTGAAGTCTTCTCTAATGTTTACATTCTCTTCAGGCTTTGAAGTTTAATGTTCACACCTTCCAACTTCCTTCTTTTTCACTCTGCTTTTCAAGCGAGTCCTCCAGGACTCCTAGGACCACGCTACCCACATGCTAAGCACTGTGAGAGTGGAAGAGGGCTGTGGATGTGTTGATCAGAGTGCCTTAATGAGACCCTTCTTGGTGCCCAGCACATTTTCACATGAGCTCGGGTAATGGGAGCCATTTCTTTCGCTCTCCTTTTGGTTTCCGACATGCCTTCCTACCCGCGTAGGGACAAGACAAGCGGAGGAGCGGGAGAAAAGGTGCGGGGCCGATGTCCTGTTCGGTGTTTGTGAATATCACAGACACAGACCAGCGCAAATAGGAAACTGGGATTATAATCCTCTGTCCCACACCGAGTATATTGAAGTGCTGAAGCTCCACTACTTCTTACTTACTCTTGCTGTGGAATTAAACTGATCAGAGGGACGGCCCTTCAAAAAAGACAAACTTCAAAGTGCATAGAATGCCACCAAAACACTTAGGCTTATATTACACGTCAAATTACATAGTTTCTCCAGCCCCATGCAGCTGATGTGTGTGTGTGTGTGCGCGCGTGTGTGCATGTTATGGCGCCTTTAAAAAAAAAAAAAAAGCACTAACTTCATTTAAAGCATGTCTCTGACAACAAAGCTTCAAACCGATTTGGAGTTTTCTATTCTTTAAAATTACATGATCACAAGAAAACACTAAAATGTACAATCCTGCTAAAATCTCTACATGAGAGAGGATACGTGTGGGAGAATCTGAAACCTCTCTGTCGTAATCGCCATGCACTAAATGGAAACAGCTATTTTCTGCCTTATTTCAATGCATTATTACACTCAAAATAAAAAAACTAAACATTCATTTTCATTATCTCCTTAAGTGATATATATGCATTTATATAGTTTATAGCTTTTTTTTTTCCATTTTAAAAATATTTTTCTGGAAAAACAGACCTGGATGGACAGACTGGTCCTGAAATGAAAGCTCAGTGAGGAGTACATTATTGGCTTCTGGCTGTCTTGGTGACTGGAGTCTCAGACTCGAGCCTGGCATGGCTGTCCTCTGGATACCTGGGGCAGACGCCGGGAAGCCAGGGAGATGGAGGAGGGGAGGAGACGATGGGGCAGGAGAGAAAGCACGAGCCCTGGAACAGGCTTAGAGCCGAGGAACCAGGCGCAAGGCTGGGAGGGGGGAGGGACAAACAGTGGGAAAGGTGTCGGGTTTGGTCCAAGGCATGACTGACAGGTGGAGGGGGCAGAGCATAGGGGCATCCAGACAGACAGACGGACAAACAATCATATGGCTGGATGACGGAGAATGACGCATCGGTTTTCTGTGCAAACTGAGTGCTCATCGGTAATTGGATGAAATGGTTGGGTGGCAGGAGCCACACTCATCTCCATGGCAACAGAGTTCACCACTAGTGTGCATGAAGGGCCTGTGTTTTCTGTCCTGATGTGGAGGGGGGAGGGGGGGGGTGCACTGGCTGCTGTAGACAACCTTTAGTTCTGCATCTGCTCAAAGAACTTATAGGTGGGGTTCTCATATCCATTCTGCTGCATCCTAGTGAGGTGGCGCTCTTCCGGGGTCACGGCAGCGTCGACCTGAAAATGAAAGGCATGCAGTGACCCATGTAGACGTGCAATTCATATCGTTTACTACCATGTGCACACAAAGCAGAAAGAGCACCTCTATGACTCCATGGTGGATGGAGGTATACTGCTTCTTCCTCAGCATCACCAGGGTGATGACAATGATGGTTGCTATGACCACCCCTCCCACCATTAGGCCAATGATGGCTCCCTTATTGGAGCCCACATCCTCGGCGAAGAACACCTGAATGGACATGGTGTTCGTCAGTCATCCACTCCTACAAACTCATTCCACTGTTGCCTGTTAAATGCCACTGTATTTTTGTAAAGGGAAACCTCTGTTAAATTCCCTTTATGTGTGCTTTATGTTTCCAGTTTTTACTTCCACACTTCATGCTTTATATTGCTAAGCAGGTAAAGTGCGTTAAGAGTTTGTACCGGGGAACAAACTGTGAGAGTGTGGTTTACCAGTTTCTGGTGATGTACTTCATATCCGGCACTGCGCCTCTCTTCACTGTCCATCCGCACCTCTGGCATTTCTTCTGGTTTCAGGCCAGACACTACACACACACACACACACACACACACACACACACACACACACACACAATGAGAAAGATAATGCACAATGAATCCTTGACAAAAAAAGATTGCTCAACTGATGTTTAGCCCATAGCCATGATAGAACGAGCACTAACCAGCTCGTGTGGGAAGCCCCCTATCTGGTGCTGGGCGTGCATCTACAGGTTCAACTGAGAACAGCAAAGAAAACAAGTCAATTACCAAACACGTTTCTGTCCTTGGACTTGGCCCTCGCTGGGTCAGTGACTGCTGTTCTGTGTGCAATGATTGACAAAACACTGATGATGATGGCGTTGGTGGTGTGAGCGGCTGTTTCCGTCTCTCTGTGTGATTATGGTACAAGGCGCAGTAAACAAGGCGCTTTAAAGGCCCTGCTGGAGTTGTGCAACTGCCTGTTTGTGTGTGTTTATGGCTGTGGGCTTCAGGCACTGGGTACCATGGTTGTCGGTGTTGGCCTGGTTGAAGCCCTTGGGGTAGACGAAGCCTAGGCCGTCCTGCTCTGGAGGCAGCACGTCCAGTGGGGTGGTGCTGTCGGGCAGGTCGGGCATCAGGGCGTCGTTACCGTAGCTCACCCTCATGTCCGTCTGCAGGGAAGAGAGCTGCTGAGTGACCTCCGCCTGCACCCGCTGCATCAGCACCACTGGGGAAAGAGGAGAGAGAGAGAAGAGAGTCAGTACAGCAAACATAATCTGCAAAACAACCGCCTCATTGCTAGAGTGAGACCCACTGCACCCACCTACTTGGTCCTGGATTTCACCGGCCACCCGAGGGACCTTGTAGAGACTGGCGAGACTTTCGTTTAGGCGTTCATCAATTGCTTGCAGGTGCGCCAGCATCTGTGGGGCATGGGTTAAGAGGTCACACACACTGACTCCACGCTAGGGGGAGACTAAGATGGCCCACCTGGGCCTGGAGGCGGGAGTGACTGACGTACCTGGGGACGGATCTGTGAAGCTTTCTTGGGGTCCACCTTGCGCACATGTTCAAAGTGTTTGAGGGCATGCTGCATGTCCTTCTGCTCCGCGCGCACGTACTTCTTGAACAAGCCGAACACCTGGCGAGGCTGTGTGTGTGTGGGGGGGGGGGGGGGGGGAAGTGTTACTGCTGTTAGCCAACCAGGTGAGGGCGCTGGTGAGCATGGACACACATACAACAGTGCGATACAATTATAGGCTGTGTGTCTGGGGCTGAGCTTGTGTCTTCATGCATACTTTTGTGTGTGTGTGTGTGTGTGTGTGTGTGTGTGTGTACCCGGGGCTGGTCAGCCTGCAGGGCAGTTAGGAAGCTGTCTAGTGCCAGGCGGCAGCGTTCATTGAGCAGACCCTCCACCCGAGCGAGGTGAGTCTCCACTAACTGCTGCCTCTCGTTAGCCGCCTCCAGCTCCAGTGCCTCCACCTTCTCCTGGAAATGCTGTGCACGTGCACACACACACACACCCACACCCACACACACACACACACACACAGAGGCCACAGTCCTCACATTAAAACCTAATGCCTGTATATTGCTCTCAGCACTGTCAAACAGATGTACTTGCATGCGTAGGAAGTTTAGGCTCTAAGCCTTAATACACCTAATCCATCCAAGCCAGTGAATTACTGGTAAGCTGTTAACCAGAAAGTTATCAGTGCATTTGTTAATCAATACATCAATAAGCAGTCGCGTTCACGCCGCAGGCACAATAATGACCTGAATGACGGCCTTCTTGTCAGCGCGGGGAAGACTCTTCACCTGCCTTTCGGCTTCACCCCATTCCTTCATCACCTAGATAAGAGGGAGAAAGATGACCCCATTACCTTAGCCACGGAATCATTATTCCTGCCGCCCGTGTCATTCCTCTTCTTCGGTGGTGCTCACCTGAGACATCCTCTCCCTGTGTTTGGCCTCCAGTTGCTCCTTGGCCCTCTGGAAGTGAGTGTGCTCGTTCACAACTCCTGGAGCCTGGAGGTAGTGGCTAACGGAATCCGGAGGACTTGGAGCCAAGGTGGGCACTGGGGTGAGAAGACCCCCAGTGTAAGATTATCCTCATCATACTCGGAGAACACACACTGAGACCATTTTTTTATTCAAATAGGAAAGTTTGAAAGCCAAATTGTTAAAAAGGTAGCAGTCCTACAAGAATGTTTTTTTTTTTTTAAATAAACAAAAAACCACAAAAAACTAAAAGTTAAGTAGAGCAGCAGGCATCATGGCTGTTAGTGGAACAAAGCAGGGTGGACAGACGAGAGCTCTGCCTTCTCAAGCGCCTCCTACTGGACATGCAGACCAATGAGAAAGGGAGAAGGGGTGTATTGTTATGTGTGCTTCCTGTAACCTCTAACTGTCTGTAACCTCTAACTGTGAAGGAGGAGAGTATCTGTGTGAGTGTGTGTGTGTGTGTGGGGGGGGTGGACTATAACCTTTAACGTTTCTGAGTAAGTCAGAGTGAGTGTGTGGAGGCGAGATGGTTGTCTGTGGGTTTTGGGAGCAGTGCAGTGCTGGACGGAGCTGAAGCTGCCAATCTTTCACAGAGGCCAGCTTTGTGCTTAACTGCACAGAAACCTCGGACCTGCGGGCAGCTGCTACAGACTGGTCAGACCAGCCGAGCCACGGCTGCCCTTGGGCCGTGGACCTCCCCGCCCCCGCAGGGGCCAGCCGAGTGTGACAAACAAGAGGGGTCATTGCACAGACAAGCTGCAGACCTCAGCAGGTTAGGACACGAACTCAGTCACCCGCCGGCCCAAGGTCACGGAGGTAGACAACAACGTCACATTCTTCCATCTACAGAAAAACATTCCAGAGCAAGCGTGCGTTAAGGCCGGCGCCCTCCAGGTGGGCACCTCACGCTGGAGTAGTCCATGCCCCCAGTGGGCATGAGGCGGCAGACAGGCAGAGACAGTGGGAGACGAGGCGGGAGGCGGACCATCTCTGCGGGGCGAGGGCGGGGCGGGCGCACTTACGCACGCTGCTGCTGCACACGGCCATGCAGTACTCCTCCGACTCAAAGTTATTGCGGTTTCCGCCGCAGCCGCCGAAGGTGAAGGGCGCGCAGTGGCCCCTCTCAGCCACAAAGTACCAGCGGGGCATTGAGGCACGGCATGGACCCCTGCGCGCTGGGGCCCAGCATGCCTCTGCCCGGGGGAGACACATGTCACACATGTATACACACGTGGTCCAGCACACACATGCCAAAGCTGAAGTCAAGGCCCCGCAGATCCGATCCTAGGCCAAGGCAGACACTGGCAGCAACAGTGTTTAAAATTTACAAGCCACGACCAGGACTGGTTTATCTGCTAATTAATCAATTTTAAATAAATAAAATTTATTTGATATAAATAATCGGGAAATATAAATGTGTCTTTCGTGGCCTCTGCCAGGGACTGGTCCGTGCGCCGACTTTTTCATTTACGTTGTCCTTCTGATCATGGTCTTCAATCTAACTGTTACTCTGACCAAACAGTTTAGTCCTGGCTCATGTAGCGTTCACACTGACATATATATCAAACTAAAAGATGTAAACAAAGGTCATATGGATAGGGTCACATCATGATATGACAGTAAATATGATTTTGCAAATAAACTTCCAACACAGTGCTTTATGAAGAGCTAAAATCGAAGAGCTAATAAAAACATAAAGCAGTGAAAATGGCGTCTGGAACCAGTGTCTTAACCTCCCACGTTCTGCTTTTAAGGTCCAGCTTTACACATTTTTTTCACCTTCACTCTTCTGCTTCATTTGATGTTAGTCCAACATTTTTTGTGTGTATTTTGGCGGGTACAGCGACCTCCAGTAGGAGAAAGGTGCTGCATTAATTAAACACCTTGTTATGAGAAAATGGCACACTGTTCTGGTATCAGAGGTTAAAGCCTTGGGAGCCCTCATGAACAGGACCATGAGAACAGGACTCGAGCTTTGGCTTGCACACACACTCTCTGTGCTATGCACGCACATAACTGGCTGACACACACTCTAACGTGCTATGCACGCACATCACTGGCTCACACACACTCCCACGTGCTGAACAAGACAGATTCGATGGCTCGAATGCACAGATATCGTAAACAAAAGGATCCCTGTTAGGTCATTTGTACACCAAATGTCATCTCCTGTGGATAAAAGCACAAAAGCCTAGAGAACACAAAAGGCTCATTATAATAAGTGAAATATCTGTTACAATACCTGTCAAACACGTGCACAAATGAGGCAGCATAACCGGTTCTGTATATACACACTCAGTTAGTGTGTGGGAGTCCACATGCAACCCTACCTCGGACCACCTCTTCTATAGACTCAGTGGTCGTAGTCGTGGTGGTCGTCATAGCGACGTTTGAGGCTTGCTCGTTGGCGTCATGCTCGCCAGTAGCCTCTTCGTCCTCGTCGTCTTCCTCGTCGGCGTCCTCCACACCGTCACCGTCCTCGTCCTCGTCCTCGTCGTCCCAGGCCTCGTCTTCATCGTCGCCCACTTCCTCGTCGTCCTCTGCGGCGGCGGCGGCTGGCTCAGGCTCCTGCGCTTCTGTGGGGGCTTGCCGGGGCGCGCTGTGACAGAACACATCTGAGTGAAGCGCATTCCCACCTCGGGGAACACTCACTCTGCAGCGTCTGTTAAGACGTTGAAGCAGCTCCTAGAGATGTCTACGATATTTAGCTCCAGCTCTAAACCTGAGCCAGCTAATGAGCTTCTGTAGGAACAGGTTCTTCTGCTGTGAGCACAGGCAAAATCATAGCACATGAGTTTAGCAGGGAATAGGGGTGCCTCTGAGTAAGTGCATGGGCAATGTATTTACATAGCTATGTTTCATGTTTTAATGTCCGTGTGTGCTTTTTTGTGTGTGTGTGTGTGTGTGTGTGCACGCGCGCGCGCACGCACACCCGTATGTGATTGGGTATATGTGGGTGGGTGTATGTTTTTGTGTGCGGTGTGCATGCACTCATGTGCATCTTTGTTCCTCTTTTGCATGGTGTGTGTGCACACCTGTCACCGTACTCCGTCTCGGCACCTCCCCACCACACATCTGAGACATCTGACACACGCTCCTCGCCGTCGGAGAGTCTCTGCTCATCCACGGGGCAGCACACAAACTCCACGCCGCGGAAACGGTCAATGCCGCATGGCAACAGCATCCCAAATTCGTGGAGGTTCATGGACCGATCGCCGCAGGACTGCAGGGAGAGAGGGAGAGAGTTCAGGGAGGAAAGGGGGTTGGGGAGGTGCTGAGTCATCACTGTATAAGAGCTATAAGTAGAAAGACCTCACGGGCTAAAAAGGCCGCATAGGGGTGACTTGTGCAAGAAGCGGACTTCAATTTTCCTAAGCCCATGCGCGGGTACATTTGTGAAACACCTGCAGTAGACTCCTACCTCTTTGGCCACAGTGTGCCAGTACAGGTGGCCTTCACACATGTCCATCCGCTCCTGGTGCAGGAACTTGCACTTATCAGGGACCAGAAGGGCATCGCTCACAAACTCTCCGTCTAGTGAACACAAACACAAATGTACTGGGACACAACGCACGTATCTCCTGAGACTGACGCAAGCACACACACATCCATACACGAAGCTGAAAAATGCGTAGGACTGTAAAGAACTGGCCATGTGACAAAGCAGAGCTCTCTCCTATCAGTACGTGAGAAAGCAGTGATATCATCCGAGGAACATTCTGTTATAGATGGCTCCATTTCCCAGGCAGACAGATGGTGCGCCCCGACAATAAAAGCACATATATCCACCCTAAAGGCAATACTTTAATGTTCCAGATATCCAGGTTAATACCCAAAGAATGACAATGTGCTGTGACAGGATCATGCTGATGGGCAATCCTAAAGTAAATACACACACACACACACACACACACACACACACACACACACACACACACACACACACACACACACACACACACACACACATATATACACTCACCCAGGCAGCGGTAGGGCACTACGATATGTGTGTGGCTGCGACACTGACGGCGGCCTTTCCTGCACCAGTTCTGTATGCTAACGGGCTGGTTGGCTTCCACTACATTAGTGATCTGCAGGTCAGGGTACACCTACACCAGCAACAACAAGCAGGTTAGCAACATGTGTATCTGAAATGACCCTACCACTACAGTGTTACAGAAATGACCCTGCCACTACAGTGTTACAGAAATGACCCTGCCACTAGTGTTACAGAAATGACCCTGCTACTACAGTGCTACAGTAATGACCCAGCTATGACAGTGTTACAGTAATGATCATGCCACTAATGTTACAGTAATGCCCCTGCTACTACAGTGTTACAGTAATGATCATGCCACTAGTGTTACAATAATGAACCTTCTACTACTGTTTTATGGTAATGACCCTTTTGTTACAGTGATGACCCCGCTCTGCTACAATGTTACAATAATGACCCTGCTAGCACAATGCTCTAAATTACAATACCAGTCACAGGCTGAAAGGCAATGCATTACTTGTACCTACTTGAAGTACTTGAATCCCATTGCTTTGGGTCACCACTTCTATTTAAAATTAAAATGCTGAATGCAATTTCCTTATGATTATCTGCTTATAAAAAAAGTAAAATATTATGCCCTGAAATACTGTGAAGCAAAGTCGTTAACCTAATCTACGGTAATCCCATTCTGTTACATCCATATTAAGACCTTTCTGCTGCCATTGCTCTCAACATTTTCTTCCCATCATTTCCCATTTTCCCCTCTTTGTATCTCCTTGTGCCCATTGCCCGCGCTGTACCTCCTGGCAGTACTGCAGAATGCCTTCTTTGGTGCCAATACAGCTCTTTGTGCCAGTCGGGTCAGGCTCCCACTTGCCGCTCTGGACGTTGATGTGCATGTTGAGTTTCCCGCAGAACATGGCCACCTGAGGCTCGGACAGCAGCCCAACCGAGTCCTCTGACGGCACCTGCCACCCGTGCACAGAGATGGAGAGCTGCCTTCATGCATTCACAAACAACCATTTTTAATTAAACACAGTGGAAGTCAAAATAAGGTGAGCTCACAGTCAGTGTACACAGTCATCTTTTTATGAGGAGTCAGTGTCTATCACCATTGGAGCCTCTCATAACATCACCACAGATCAGTGAGTCAGGAGAAATCGATTGGTTGTTTATATCTACCCAGACAAACTCCATATCAGGTTTCTTAGAGAATGAATCCTTTTGGGCCACTGGCATTGATTTTGTTACCCCAACTGCATGTAGAATTAACTGTTAACATTTCCCCTCAGTGTAGACACCACTGATATAATTTTGGCCATCTATCCAGATTCTGGGTTCATTAACCAACTAACCATATTGTATTTTTCATTAACATACTTATTTTTAATGAAGCATAGAACACTTTAACCAGACACACCAGGGAAGACATTTTTCTCAACTCAAGACCTGTTGATATTTCATGAGAAATATTTATGTTGTTGCTTTATCTTTATTATTATGAACAAAGCAATGTGAACCACCGTTCATGACACTACTACAAAAAAAAGTTAAATAATTGTTTAATCATACTTGCCAATATTAGCTTTTGACAAATATGAATGGATGAAAGCATTTAATTGAAACCTAAATGAATGAGAGCTGAATGTAAAGCAAAGCAACTCTGCAGTAACCATCACCACTAAAACCTGCGGATCCTCTGGATCACGACTCAGGTGCAAGTCAAGAAAGCTGGATCACGATTCAGGTGGAAGTCATGCAAGGATTTGGAACTTGCTCTGTGGTTTTTGCCTTCAGTTTTCTGTTCGTATGGTTTTCCTGGTCAATTAAATAACAGTGTTTGCGTGTCTTTTTTTGGGCTGTTTTAGGCACTGTCCACACATGGGAAGGGGTTGCTGTAAGAAAGTACCCCACAAAGACTACAGGTCAAACCATTTTCTTTTGGTGTGTAAGCAGATGACAAAATTAAAGTCAAAAGATCATCTTGTTAATACAGTGCATTCCATCTCCACAGCTGTGAAAACATACAATTTCTGGAAATATCTGTAATCAATTTCACAGTCTATTTTATTACAATTTATTACAATGAAATGAAAAAGAACGGTGGAACAGAATTGACAGTGTCTCTCTCTGAAAGATTCTTCCTCTGATTGCTGGGTCAGACCGGCACTTATACAACGGCTACTGCAAAACACCACTGACCTTCTTAGTTCTGACTGAAAAGCTTTGAATATGACACCAATTCTCAAAAATGAAGTGTAAGTACAGAAAAGGATATTAAAAAAGATAAGTGTTACACTGTAAAGACCTGAGCAAACAGCTGGAGCGATACAAGCGGGTGGTATGTGATTATTAAAAAAGTAAATGGCAGGAACAAATGCGCTGTATCTGAGTCTGAACAGCTGAAACCAAATTTCAAGATTCATGACAAGCTTGACTATTAATGCTGGGTGTTAAAAAGGGAATGGTTGAATATAAGCCCAAAGGACTGCAGTATCAGACAGAAAGGGTGCATATCAGCAAAAACACACGAGCACACCTGCAGGCAACAGCCTGAAATATTATATTACTTCTAGAGTTTTAAATGTCGGTGCCTTGCAGCGATTTGAAAAAAATATGCGCACAGTAAGTGAAAAATAAAGATGAAGAAGGGTAAGGAGAGGATTCTAGGAACGTAAAAGTAAACAGTAAGTTAGTATAATGGTGCCTCTGGTTTGGAAGCTAAAGAAACAGAACCACTTTGGAACCTTAATAGTAGTCTAGATAAAGAGTTAAAGATTTTAAGTGCTGTAACGATTTATGGTACCCTAAACCCTAAGCTTTTTTTAATAAATATGACTATAATTAGCCAACGAAGGACAATAAAATAAATAAAAGATAAGTGTAGGCACTGAATAAGGCATACATCAGAACTGTCTAAAGCTATACAGCACATTTAGTATCAGACATGTAGGTGACGCAGCAAAAATAAATGCAGAAATGGAAAGTCTACCAAGACCAAAGAATCACAGATGAAAAGTAAGGAGCAGAAATGGAGGAGCAGTCCGAAAGGGAAAAATACTGCACGGACCCGTCCTGCTAAATCTGACTACTCCGCTGAGAATGTTCTCCACAGAGAACTATGATTAGCTGAAAAGCAACACGAGCATGTTGGCTTGATCATACCAACGTAATTTTGTAAAGGCATAAAGAGAAACAGGAACACACCAAACAAGCAAAGAAAGAGAAAGAGTGAGTGAGAGAGAGAAAAAGAACAAGTGAGAAAGGGATTATGATGTGTATCTCTTGTGTATCTATGACCTGGCCTTGACCTTGACCTTAGCTGTCACACTATAGCCCCAGCAACTACTCTCCCCCATACACACAGTGTTCACTGTTTAACAGAACTCAAGAGATTATGGCACTATTGTTTCTGTCTACCTTTTTGTTAAGACTAACAAACAAATGAAGTGCTGCGGTTGTCCGTCTGTGTCTGTCTCTGCCTCTGGTCCATAGAGTCACACAAATGGGACGGCGATGCAAATTACAGAGAAATCCCAGGCCCAGTAAGCCACTACCTCTTCTCATATATCACAGCGCTTTCTCCAAGTAACAAATAGCATGGTGACTGGTGCAACCGAGAAGTCCCATATTACATGGCTGACTAAAAAAACACCGTTATTGTGCTTACCGCAAGCCCACAGCGCTGTTCAGTTAATTAATAGTCACACATGTTAAACAAAAGATGTGGGACTATATTCAGTTATAGAGTTTGAAGATCTACATATGGTTTAATCAATAAGTAGAGAAATGAGAAAGTGGCAATTGCTTGTGCATAATTTGTGCAAAGATCTCATGAATTTGCTGTAAATTACCTGTCTGTATGCTTGGACTGTTTGTTAGCACAGTCATATATATAGAATATGCTATGATAATGGAAAATCCAAATTTGAATTTGCTTCCTTTATTTACAGTAATGATGTTGCAAACCTCAACTAAATGAAGGTCAAATCCACATAGCTGTTGTATTTTCTCTATTGTCACATTGTTACATCTTTACACTGACATTCTTTAAACTGTATAATAGTTATTTAATTAAACTACAATTTACAATTCTGCTTTAAATTATTTAAATCATTTTAAAAGATGCATAGGACTCTTTAGCAGAATAAAGGTGATGATGAACAAGTCAGAAAGGCAGCTCAATAGTTTGCTGCCAAAAGTCGCAAAGTGTCACGACATTGAATAATGCAGAGCATTGCTGAGCACATGTTCACCAAGATGATTCTGACACCTCGCCTCTGCAGGCAATCTATAAACATACCATTTATAGAGACCTCAATGCAGAACCATTTGATGTGTTTTCTTTTTTTTTTTTTGGCCTGTCCCTTTTTTTGGGTGGAGGCCTTTCAGAATGGTACTGTAAGACCACATGACAGCATCGTCTTTAAACCATAAACCTAATGCTACACTTACACCAGTGCTACCCATGCCTGGCTCCCAGAACGCAATGGTCCACATATTGGCTGTATCCGACCTCCCACCACACCTGACACATATACTGAGATAGACTTCATCCTAACCCAAAAATCATGTGTCATGGAAGGAGCATGAAAGCTTGCATTTCTTCCAGCCAGATGCAATTTTTTAGGCTCCATGCATTCAAATCAGCAATGAACCTCACCAAAACCCACACATGAACAGTACAAGTCGTCTTCGTTGCTGTCTGATTTGTACTTCACATGTGGTATCTGTGCCAGTAAATGGATTTTACTTTGCCATCAAAAGATGGGTCTTCCCTTATTTAAATGCCTGTTTCTAAAGCTTTCACATGCACAGCCTTACACCTAATGATTTCTTATAACCGTGCAAATGTGGTCTTCATAAAAACGTTTAACCGATTTAATTATAGTGCAGCTGATACCCAATGTTAATTTTTTTTTATCACATACATGCGCAAGGCTTGCAACACCTCTAAAGAGCCAAACAGGTCTTGGCCATGGCTGGTATATATTACACCTTCAGTAACGACCTCAACATCTATAGACCTATTCACAGATAAACAGAGAAGGCCTGTTTCTGGGCATAGTCATCCCAGTTGCCTCTAGCACTGCGCTGCAAAAGGCCGATTGCGTTAATCGAAGGTATCAAGCAGTAAAAAATGTGAAAGTACAAACTAAAGTTTGGCACTAATGCAAGCAATTTAATATAATTTGCCAAGGCGTAGCTACGTTAAATGAGAACATATACCGATGTTATTTTCATCTCTTTCTCAGACATCTAATTTTGTAGCAATGTGTAACTGCAACTGTACAGTAAACTTTAGTATTTAAACTGAGTGCATGTTACACATGATAAACAAAAAGACTACTACATACTGTATGCCTGTTTCGACTCCGCGGTATCGCTGAGGTTGCACATGGGCTTACCATCGCTTGAAATCAATAAACCACTGCTTAAGAAATGTCAGGCATAATTTCTTAAATAATATTTCCGTCAAAGTCGCTGCAAACGAGCCGCGCGTGCTGATCGCACTCACGCTGCTGTAGTTAAGAAAACGCCGCAGTTCGTCGACGCCATCTTGCTTTCTGTCAAGCAGCATCTCTCCCAGTCCTACACAGCGCTCTCCCAGTACCATTCAAGCAACTTTCCCAGTACCATTCAAGCAACTTTCCCAGTACCACACAGAACCATGAGCACGAGCCCGGTGCCATGTAGAACCAGGAGCACGAGCGCAGCACGCGTTTGTCCGCAGAATTCCACGTCTGCGCTTGTATGAAAAATACGCCAACCGACTGACGAATAATCCACGGGAATAAACGAAACACGAGAATTAACGCTAATAAAGCCGAATTATTAATTTGCGATATTCACAAAATCGTGATGTTTCGCGTCGTAACCCAAATTCCTCCCAAGTGCCGCTCATCTGGAAGCTGTCAAATGTATATGACCTTTACATCTGTATATTGTGTTAATTTTCACATCTCTGCAACGAACAAGGGAAAACGGTAGATCGGCATTTTCGCCATTCGTCCGTGACATTTACATACAATACGATGTGCAGGAGAAATGGGCTCCTAATGTGTAAAGCTGTTTGTGACCAGCAAGAGTCGTAAAATAGATTTCACGTTTTTTCAGGTCAAATAAATTAGTTGAGTCACGCTTAGATGTTTGTACGCCAAAGGAGCACTGATGCAACGTACCGTCCCTAAATTATGTCTGTCAGCCCCGTTATTTCTGTGCAGCCAATATCTAAGCCCCTACCTAACATCATCCGAATGTATTCTGTTCAGTAGAATAAAAACGTAGCAATCCCAGTACACGAACATCACACAACAAAAGAGACTACCGGGGCATGCAATGATGCCAAATACTGACATGCAAACTGGAATCGAAAACATCTGATGTCTGCATGTCTACATCATGCATGCAGGCCTATTTTCCACGCTCCTAGAACGCCTTTATAGAAAAGGAAGAGGGTGAAGGGCTCTCTCGCAATGTTAATGCCTTGTCCTACCTCGACAGCAAGCGACGAAGTCGCGACTATGAACAGCAAAAACGCTGTGCGGTCGCCCATGCTGTTTGCCCTATGGCAGCACGTCCAATGCGGAGTGTGTCAGGGTTTCTGCAAGCAGCGCCTCGCTGATCCGAGTCCCGTTCTCCCCGTGGCTGTTACTGCTTTATGAGAATGTGCGAGATGCCAAGCTGTACAGCAGCCCCGGCGGCAGTCACCTGACCAGACGTCGACAGACTGGAATGAGGGAGAGCGGGAAAAGATGGAAGCGATGTTTGGAAATGTGATGCGTTTCTCAGGTATCAGTGGTCATTAGATTAGCTCCAACTAAACTTAGGTTTACCAACTGTGGGGTTTCATAAATTAAATGAATGCTAAGCTTACACTAATAGAGAATAATGCGCAGAATGGAATAGGACTAATGCTTAAATGAATAAAATAATTACTGTATGTCCAGACATAAAAGGAAATGCCCTAGACGTGCATATGTGTGATTACGCAAGAAGACATGTGTACGAGACGGTCAAACAGGTGACGGCTGAGATGGAAAAACACAAAAGCAGAAGTGGTGCAAGGCGAGAAAAACTATAAGTTTGTCTGTTGCAAAGTTATGCTTTAGATCTCACTCGCACTGCGTTGTGAAGTGACATCTCCAGAGCTCTTCATTAATAAAAGGCCACAGGGTAACGCACTGGTTCCTGTCTCTTCTTTCCTGCATCAACGGACACGACACAACTTTATACGAAGTCAGCGTGCATTTAAAATTGAGGGTACAGTGCGGTCTTCTGAACTGAGAGTGATGTTATCCCTGGGAACTCTTGGAGCCCATTTCTCTAGCTCAGGGGTTACAGAGGTATTAAAAAAGAACAGCATGTTTCAGACATTCATAATAACATAAAATATATCTGCATAATAACAAGCATAAAAACACATTATTCAATAACGTAAAAAAGCATAACTTTTTTTTTTCACTCACTGGGGCAGTTTATTAGGTCTAGGCTTACCTACATTTGTGCCTTTTATATCTGTAATTGCTTACTGAAACTTGTGTCGACCTGCGCAGTTTTTCTGCCAGCATCCACCCAATTCTTTACTGTGCTGAACCACTGCTGACTAGTTTATGTGTTTGGTCATTCTCAACAAAGCAGTAACACTGACATGGTAGTGGCCCTGTAGGGGATGTTGGCTGGCCTTGGTGTAACCAGGTATATCAAGAAAAAAATCTCAGACCATTAGTAATCCTGTTATCTACCAACTGACCATTCATGAAGAGTCGCAGGATGACAGACAACACAAACCATACCTTGCAAAAAATGTGGTGTATTGTTGAACTGTACACTTACAAAGTGTTTATAATAAATAACTGCTTCTTCTTTGAAGTATGGTCACATAATACTTTCTCAGTTACAGGATGTTTTTGGTGAGAATGTCAGGTGAGATTCATTAAAAATTTAAAAACTATATCACAGATAGCCTCTAAATTTACATCTATGAAGATTGTGCTCTTTTGGACTGAGATCAATATTGTAATTCCCGGGATCTGTTGGAGCCACTCCACCACTAACATTGGACAAAAAATGTTTGCCATTGCCCAAACTCGTCATAAACCATGTCTGTATGGACCTCATTTTGAGCAGTGGGGCAGAGCCCTTCTGCAGCACCAAAAGCCTTCACCAAACAGTTGCACCAGGACATTAATCCTCCACTACCATTTTTTTTTTTGTTGGAACTATGCATTCTGGTAGATTTATATTCTTCTGACATCCGCCAAACCCAGATTTGTCCATCAGACTGTAAGAAATTAAAGTGTGATTCATCACTCCAGAGAACATATTTCCACTGCTCAAGAGTCCAGTCAGCATGCGATTTAACACTCCAGTCAATGTTGGGCATTGAGAATAGTGACCTTTGAATCATGTGTGGCTCCTGACACACAGTTCTTGTACAGTCAGTCTGGAACTCTGTACTGAGTGCCGCAATAAGGTGTTGGCGATTTTTATGTGCTACATACTTCAGCACTCAATGACCCTGAGTGTGAGTTTGCATAGTGTACACTTTGTGGATGATTTGTTATTGCTCCTAAACACCTCGGTTTTATAGCAACAGTACTTACAGTTACCTGGGGCAAATCTATCAAAGCATAAATTTGAAAACTGATGTGGCAAAAGTGCATCTTATGATAGTGCCACATTTAAAGCAATTTAGCTATTCAGTATGGCCCATTCTACTGCCAAAGTTTGTCTATGGAGCTTACATTCCTGTGTTTTATACACCTGTTGGAAGTGGGTGTGGCTGAAATCCCTGAGCTCAATAAATAGTAGGAGTGTCCACATTCTTTTGTCAATATAATGTATATGACCACCTTCTGCCTTTTAGAACAACTTCCAGGCCTGCTTGGCATGCTGTTGTGAGCTGGGTGTTCTTTGAAGGATAAAAGGCAGAAATCTTATTCACAGTCTTATTCTCCAAACAAAAGATCAGTCATATTTCTATCAGGTGATCCTGAATTTGCTTAGTGTGTGTGTTTGGGGGGTTATCATCTTGGGATATGGGAGCATCATGAAGGAACATAGATTGGTCCTATAAAAATGCTTCCTAATCAATGACAGTGACATGTAGAGCATTGATTAACCCTAATGTTTCCCATGAGTTGAGTCCACCACTATGTTTAACACTTGGCAACAGGCATTACTGGTTGTTATCCACATATATGGATACAGTCACAAGGCTGAAAGACAACTGTTTTCAACTGTTCAATGTCCAGATTTTGTGCTCCTTTGAAGGTTCGACATCACTGTGCTTTTGTGTGCATGTGGCTTCTAAATGCAGTAAACTCCAGCTTTGTGACTGCAAATAGACAATTAAACCCCAAATAATTAAACCTAGACAGTTCAAAATGTCTTTAGAAACTTACATTTACTTGACACCAGCTTCTTACATTTACTTTTTAGCCATTTAGCTGATGCTTTTATCCAAAGCGACTTACAATTATGACTGAGTACAACTTGAGCAATTGAGGGTTAAGGGTCTTGCTCAGGGGCCCAACAGTAGCAACTTGGCAGTGGTGGGGCTTGAACCAGCACCACTGAGCTACCACTGCCCTCTCTTGGTGCAGGGGGCATGAGTTGGTTACTTCTGAGTTCAGGAAGAAGTCAGATGGCTTGAGTGTAAAATCTGCCCTTTATGTGGCTGCTGTTGAAGTGGATGTTTTGGTACTGTTGCAAGATGGTGCAAGCAGCCTTGAATCACTCATTCTCCTCAGTTTCTTGAAGGTGTCGTGTCTGACAGGTACACCAAATTAGACTTTCTAATATCACAATATATAGAATATATTGGGTTGCATGATATGGAAAAAAATATCCTACTGTGAGAATATTGAGGCATATTGATTGTGATATACCAATATGTGAAAACACAGCAATGAATATATTATGATGTTAATGAGTGGTCTGCATTATTTTTATCTAAGTTATTTATGTTTGTGTGTCACATGAATGTCATGATTTATTAAAACATATTACCAATAGTAAAATAAATAAATAAATAAATAAATAAATAAATAAATTTAAAACATTTATATATATATATATATATATATATATATATATATATATATATATATATATATATATATATATATATATATATATATATTATTTATTTATTTATTTATTTTTTCCCCGATTTGTTAGAGCGTTTATTAGCATATTACAGCCTTTTTGCAATATGTATTTCGGAGGCCAATATTGCAGAAACGCTTAACAAACAGTATACTGTGTATTCTTATAAGCCATACACAGAACTTAAGGCAACAGAAGTCAGTATAGTCTGCTGCATGTTAGATAAAAACACAATACACTAAGAGACTGGGAAACAAACAAACAAATAAATGGCTGGACTAGACCTTTAGCGCCATCTTTTGGTATAAATGCAAAAATGACGCAAAAACGTTTATTGAAATTTCTAAGTGCGAGAGGAAACGGCGCTAGACACACGCTGTGCAGACGCGTGTATCCGGCGACGCGTGTCCAGCTGATAACTTAAGGGTCCCGGAGCACGAGCAGGCGTAGAGAGTGCGCGCGACCAGGGAAGTGCGCGTACGCTAGGCGCACGCGAAGTTACACTCGAGACAAACGCACCAGGATTCTTACGCAAAAATGAACATTTCAAGGTAATGATTACGCACAGTTACGTGTTTTCTTTGGGACAGTAATAACACGACATTGGATTCATTGTAATTGTTGCGAATTCTGTCGTGTCCGCTAGTGAAAGTTTTGCTACTAATTACAGAGTTTGGGTATGATCGACTCGGAATGAAACCGAGAGTGAGAGACAGACCGCGGACATTGTACAATGTTTTTGATTGTGATAAAATAATATATTTACTCGTTTATGTGGTTAAAGGTCCACGCGAAACAGTTCGCTTGGAAGTAGGTCAAATTGGCCTGATTCATGACATTTGAACGGAAGTGATTATGTGCAAAATTCTTATTGGTGACTGAGTAAAATTACACCCACATACTTAATTACAACTTTTGTTATATCGGATTTACACCAAGATGACACCTAGAATGCTTATTAAAGGCTAGATAATTGCTTTTGTGGCAGTTATTTTCGATCCATTCCATTAGCGGTCAGTGCCGTTTTTTGTATACAGTTATTTATTTATACAAGTCAACCTAACAGGGACGTTGATGTGTAAAAACCAACACCACGTCTGTGCCTAAAAAAACTGCTTAACAAACGTAGACATGCCAACATATTGTGAGTGTCACTGCTATGTGGTGAATGGTCCAATAGTACTAGTGGTCTTGGGGTAAGGAACTACTGGTAAATAACGCAGAAGTTGGCCTGCACTTGGACTACAGTGGGTAATTGTGTACTTATAATATGGACCTGTAAGGTAACTTATCAGTTTACTTTACAAAGATTATTTGCAGTATAAGATGATGTATAAGATTATCTACAGTAAAAGATAATGCCCTCAGTAACACATTTTTTTCACTGGAGTTTAGCAATATTTATTTGACAGCAAAGATGTTACTGTGTAAATAGTT
>NW_027658781.1:352500-360000 GCF_041902795.1 Electrophorus electricus | reverse complement strand
AATAAATAAACAAACAAATGTCCATTTATTGTTTCACACCGACCATTAGAGACTAGCAAGCTTCTAAATGCAATGCCCTCAAATTCTAAAGTGAAAAAATAAACAACAGTGCTTCAAATACCACCGTAAAGAGCAACAGGATGAGTGTAGCCATTACAATACATGCTGTCAAGATTAAATGTTCTGAGAAATAAAAAACATGACCAGAGACAGAATTTAAAAGGTGCCATTGTATTCCTGATTTTTGTTTCTGTCCTAAACGTAAATCTTAACTGCGTCATTTATAGTTTGAAGTAGTAGCTCAACAGTTTAAAGGTTTAAATGTGTTGCTTTTCATGTAGACAGCATTCAAATGTTTAGGTAAACCTATTATTGCATATTGTACATAGGCTGATTTAGATCTGTAAGTGGTTTGAATGTAAAATTTCAGAAAGCTGCCTGTAACCACTTGCAGGAGAAATGGAGATTAGAAAAGCAGAATGTCATTACCACAGAATGTCATGATCTTACAATTCCTCCCACACTCGAGAGTGTGTGTGTGTGTGTGTGTGTGGAATACTAGAAGAGAAGTATGCTGTGTGACAGGTAAGCTTTCGAATTGTTTAGTCATAGTGGAAAAAGAAGCTATATGTATTTGATCCATTAAGAAATGTGGGAAAGTACCAAACTCCACAACACTTTCACCTCACCTAAGGTTGCTTCAGCTGCCTGCTTCAGGCAGCACCGCAGCATTTCACACAGAGTATCACAACATAATTACAAGTTAATCATTATTTGTTACCTTTTACTTTTACAGCCTTGGGGACTGTGTCTGTCACTTTATTTACTACATCACAGACTTTACTTCTGATATGTTATTATAAATACAACAGTTTATCCTAGCATGATGTGAGCTCTTATTTAAAAATGAAGAAAATAGCAGTCTTCTGTCCCAATCTCTCTCAGAAAGTCTATGGGTTTTAATGAACTTGGAGATCTCTATTTCACTTTGAGTCTACAATCGTTAAAATGATATTTATTATTTATCTGTCAAACCAAAAAGTCTATCATGTGTTATATAACAATAAAATGCGTAATTGCTTCTGTTCCTCTTTTGCTGAATAGTGTCCCTCTATCAACCCATGCTCCTTTAGCTATGTATGGAAATGCCAAACATTTCCTAATCTGTGGGGAAAAGATGTGCTAGTACTCTGTCAGAACCCATGACCTCGATCTGTAAGCAACAGAATAACATCTGTAACTGATGTGTGAGAGTGTTGTGGAAACTGTGATATGTGTATTTTAAGCAAGAGGGCTTGGAATGATCTTGTGCGATGATAGTATGGTAATTGCCTTAAAAAGCTGTGCACTCAGACCGGTAGCTTTTAAGAGATAATGAATTCATTGTGAAATATTCTGGAAGCATGCCACTCTTCAGAAGGGACAATGTTTATCCAGAATACTTATTATGACTTTAAACATTATTTACATACATTTGACTTCAGTACCAAGAAGAAAATGCACTTTATGATGAACTGTATATTGATTACTATTACTTATATTTATGTGATTAATTCATCCTATGAATGTAGAAAACAGGAAGATTTATGTGCAAATGTTTTGGACAATGTGTCATTCAAGTCAGTGGAATGAGACTGTGGTTTGGGTTCGAAGTGAATGCCACAGGAAGTTAGTAAACTTGTCAAAGCTAAAGAAAACTTGCCTGTATACAAAACAAACACCTTTTAGTAAGAGGTTTAACCTGCTTTAATGTCTATTGCTTTTTGCTTCCGTATTCAATCCCACAGTCACACAACTGGAAAAACAATAGTTTGCCTGGGTGATCGTTGAGCTACATTTAACAAGATTTGATATATTATGAATGATACATATACATGGATTTTGGATGGATTGCTCCTATAAGAGATAACAGCTTATTCATCTGAGAACTCCATAGGCTATTTGGTTAAAATCCCTTTGGTTAAAAATCCCTGCACGACTGGAAGTGGCTGAGTCATAATTGGAAGATATTATTTTCTGCGGATGGCTTGAAACACAACGATAAAAGCGTATAACAATTTTCCTGACGAATGAGCAAAACGGGTGCATTGCGAATTGGTTATTATGAGAAAGCTGTGTTTCTTCTAGTCTGCCTCTAAGTGTCACTGTCACAACATGGAATGCATGACCTCAGGAACATTTCCACTGTAAACCAGGGAGGTGGGTATGAAAAAGATCTCTGCCATCACACTGGAGGGACATATAAAAAAGGTATTACCTTTACACTGTAAACAATTTCCTAAATGTAAACAGTGTTTTAATGAACTTCTATGAATGTGGTTTTATCAATAGGAGTATGTTTGATTTCTATGAAATATCATATCTGTTTAATTTGTCATCTCCATGTCTGACAGAAATGTGTAATACTATATCATGGAAAACCTTTATTTTTTTTTTTGCCATTCCCTTGTACATTTACATCAGCTCTTGATTTTCCTGACAAGAAGCTTCCTGACAAGGAAGGTTGCTGGTTCAAGACCAACCACTGCCAAGCTGCCACTGTTGGGCCCCTGAGCAAGGCCCTTAACCATCAATTGCTCAACTTGTACTTAGTAATAAATGTAAGTCGCTTTGGATAAAAGTATCAACTAAATGCCTAAAATATAAATGTAAGAAGCTGGTATGGAGACACAAGCTACGGGCTTGACTATGCTTGTAAAATACATGTGTTTTGCTGCTGGCAGCATGTTGAAATAATATGACTCATGCACTGGACTTTGTTTGTTCAGTGAGACATTCACTGCTGATACCTGTCCAACACCCACTGGTATTGCTTTGGTGAAATCTGGTATTACTGTATACTTGCTGCAGGTAATGGGCATGTCTGCTACGAAGCTGCAGGCGTTTTCCACAGATGCCATGTATCACTGAGGCAGAAAGCAAAAAAAAAAAAAAGTACATAGTACATGGTACATAGACATGGTTATCTGACATTAAAGACAAAACAAAAGAGGGGCAAATAAACTTTCCGATCGCCTTGGGAGTGTCTTCTGAGACGGTGAGCAGTTTGTACTGCAGACATGCTTGTTAGCTCTATTTCTGGTGTAGAAATGTTGGCCCAAAGGTTCACATTAGCCCTGGGTAATGCACTGCACATAAGCAGCTTATTGTGTCCAGAGGTTAACGACCTCTGCCAGCTGCTGAGGTCATGCATTCTGGTCTCTTCTGTGGTCCTCCAAGTTCTTATTTAGAGCAATGCTTCCTTTATAGAGGACTGTGTTCCAGCACCCCACAGAAACTGTTGCTCTCTGGTTGTAAAAACATTGAAAATAGACTTCTCCAACCAGTTTGCTCAATGTTGGACGTGTGATGTCACTAAGCGTAACAGCATCGACCTTTGCTGTTGCAGTGCTTCTAGCTGTTCTACTGTGTTCTAAGTGTACTGTAACTCAGAGTTATAGAGCTACATGATGTTGCAAGAGTTGAACCTGGGCTCTTGGCCAGGCTCCAAGCCAGGTTTTTAAGTGGAAATTTGACATTTCACGGCTGTTGTTGCTGAGAAGCCGAGTCCTGTCATGCATCCTGGTGACTGGCACCTCTTTGAAGGAGAAGTGATGGATGAAATCGCTAACGGCAGGGTGTGGAACGCAGGCTTGCTTTCTCAGCACTGCTGAAGGCTTGGAGCATGACTATGCAGAAGTTACAGTCTGTAGTGAAAGGTGGCAGGGGGTGGTATTGGGGGCTGCCAGGGCAAGGGGTGAACCGCTGACCTGGCGCGGTGTGAGTCAGGTGGGCAGGGTTCTTGACGTGGCCCGTGTTTGAGCAGTGCCCAGTTTGTACTGCCTGTGCTTTGGCACTGGGCCCAGCTATGGGTGCCAATTTGTGTGGAACTGGCAGAGAGCTGCTCACCATAGATTACTGCATTACTAATGTTTCTATTTCAAATAAACATAGTCAATGCTAATCCAAATGTCATTACCTAATACAAAATTGATTTTGGTTCATGCCAATTATATATCTTACAGGTATGACTACAGCATACAACTAGGCCCATTTGGGAGAAGCTGTAATAATTTACTTCCTTTACATAATTAGTATATAGCATTGTTGCAACTATATACACAACCACAGTATTATTTAGTTAAGGGATTTTGTTTGAGGAAGCATAGATATAGGTGTGTATGGTCAAATGGAAATGATGTAACATTTTCTTTTCCTTTTTAAATGATTCGTTTATTTTCTGTTTTTCTTATTCTTTCTGCTTTGACTTGGCTCTGATCCTGGCTTTCACAACCTGGGCTTCATATGTTACAAAGTCAGGGGCGAAATGTCGGTCACTGGGGCAGCCTGTCAAAAGCCTTGATGTCCAAGGGGGGGAGGAAGGGATGGTAGACATAATGCAACTTGCACCGTCTGACTTCTCCAAGGACGTGTGTGAGGTGTCGGAAATAAATAAAACATGAATCAAACCAGTGGCTCTTTCGGCTAGGCTTCCCTTCAAGTGTTAATGCCTTGTTTAGAGAACACCCTGGTGCTGTTTATTGGCAAACGTCACTCTATCTCCTATGACTAGACTTATACCGATGCTCATGTTGTGCTCATTTGCTCTGATTGATGACTCTCAAGACAGCAACTCTGCTACAGGGAGACTTCACCATTTCCTTGTTCCTAAGCCATTTCCATGCAAATTCTCCAGGGGTATGAGATGGATAACCATTATTCACAAGGGATGAAAACCTGTGTGGCCCAAGCGTAGCAAAGCTGGGACTACCCAGTGTTGGTGTGCCAGCACCAGCTCCTCAGACAGCTCCTGACTTGCCTTTGGCAAATCTGGTCACTATTTCAACACTGGAAGTCTCTTATTACGCAAACGTAAAAAATTCCTGAGAACATTTTGTTCCTGTTCATTTTGCTTTCGTGCACCTGCTTTGCTCCTTTACGGATCAACACATGGCCATGGGGCTGAGACAGTGGTCTGTAAATTCCAGCCCTGTCGTAAACGTAAATACACATGCAATCATGAGCAAAGGTCACATGACACAGCTCAACAAATAAGATGACTCATGCCTCTCACTGCTTTTAAGATTTCAGAGTGGAAGGACACATGTCTTGCTGTCTCCACGTTTGCATGCACAGATTATTTTGATCAGTATCTTTATGTGAGGCCTTCCTGAGAAAGATGAGCCCTCAAATTTATCAGTACAATATCAGTTCAACATGTTTAACAGACGTTCTTACTACACCTACATGGACTAAGGACAGCCTCAAATAATTTCCATATTTGTTTAGTGATGTTGGAGTAGTAAACTTTATCTCTTGTATTGCTGTTTGAATTATCACTGTGAGTGGTAATCTCTTTTAGGATACTCGTCTATGTAAAACATCCTGTGATATGAATGGTCTTGTAACAACTGGAACTACACTTCTTACTCACTTTACTGGAAATGTTCATTTATAAGAACCAGCTTATAGGTGTACAATTAGAAACTGTAGCAAATGTGCTGTGTCAGCAATTCTTCATTAATGGTCAGTTTCTGGCCACATGGTCTGGACAATTTTTTGGTGTAGATAACTCTCAACTGGATATGACATGGACACACGTGCCAACTCTACCAACACAGCTGCACCTGATTTACCAGTTCAGCAGCTACAAATGTGACTCCCACTTTAGTGTTCTATACAATGCACCTGTGAAATAGTTCTTAGCCACATAATAAACTCCAGTGTTATTGTACGTTTTGAGTTCCTAAAGTGGGCGGTCGATGTTTATAAGGTGTGGCATTAGCTTATACTAGCAGAATAATTTTTTCAGAGCCCAGGAATGATCTAACTTAGCCCAAGGGCTTGTAGAGTTGTGTAGCTAGACTACTGCACTGCTTATAATGCTATCATATTCCCACAAAATTACCACTGTGCTTCATGATTATATAGGGCAGGTTAACCACAAATGCACAAATAAAAACATCGAGTTAGCAGGCGAGAGAGGCATGCTGAGACTGAACACCAGCGTGCATTAAAGGGTTCTTTTGTCCTGTCAAAGATGATTCAGAGAGGGAAAAGAACAGGTGACTGCAGTACCTTAATGGACCACTGGGTGGAGTAGGTCCACAGTCTTTCTTCTTCTTCTTCTTCTTCTTCTTCTTCTTCTTCTTCTTCTTCTTCTTCTTCACCACCACCACCACCACCACCACCATAATCATTATCTTCATCTTCTTCATATCAACAAGACATATTCTGACCTAAAACAGTTAACACACAGACCAGGTTTGGTTTCTCCTCTTTCTTCAGTCCATAGAGGCATTTCAAGCTCTTACTGGGAGTCACAGTCTTAGCCCAGCAGGAGAGAGTCTTTGTGCTGTGAGAGCATAAACTCAAGGAAATCACATGAGCCGTCACACAATTTCCTCTGAGCAATATGGAAAATCAATATGTATCCCACAGCATGGGTGGATTTGAGAAGATATTGGGTACAATGCTACAAATCAATTCCTCTAATGAAAATATATATGAGGTTTTGGCATTAAGATGAATAAAGAACAGAGGTGGTGTTAAACCACTTAGTTGTAACTTCAAAGTGATGTATATAGAGAACATAAGATTTAGCAAACAAACAAACAAACAAACAAACAATAATCAACAACAATCAAACCCTTTTCCACACCCAGTACATAGTAAAGTACTTTACATTGCTATTAATGTCATCACACCTTTGGAATATCACTTTAATTGAGATTGGGTAAATGCCACCACTGTATTGATACAGTGATAATACAGTATCTGTATCTATTATTAATTCTATAATAATACAGACGCACTCTGCTCAGATAGCATACCGTTGTCCAACATCAGGTCAGTGGTGCTTGCACTGTGCTTTTATGATCCATTTAGATTGTACAACTGTAACTAAAGAATGTTGAGGTAGAAGCTCAAACAGGTCCAGAAAGGGAACATTTCAAGCACACTGAGCTAAGTGCAGTAGAGAGAAGCGGTCATCTGATATGTTTGGTGCGGATTCATTCCTCACTGAAATGGGCTAGTTTTTCACATTACATCCTGATGCATTTTCCATGGTAACTAAAATCAGTGCAGTTCAGAAGTCCAGTTTTGGAAATCTCCTAAAAGCTAAAATTCAAGTTCTTAATGCTGACATTATATCTATTAATATGTGACATCTACTGCAAGTACTTTTATTCTAAAATGAACAATTACATGAACTTTATTTTAGTGTACTCTTAAATACAAAACCTTATGTAGTTTAAGAAGAGCAGGTTTAGGGCAGACTCCGAGGGAAATTATTTGCTTTTTTACAGTGTTCAGTGTGAAAATGGAGGCTCCTTCCTATTTTCAGGCTATGGCAAAGCCATGGGACCAGCAGTCGTGACAAGTTCTGCCTGGACTGAATTTTACAGTGATGTCTTGATTGAATTGCACAGAGTTTAGGTGCAGTTGGTCTGTGGAACCAGGGGAGCTGGTTTGATTGCACACGTCTGCAAAAAAACAGGAGAGGTGAGGAAGAAAGGT
>NW_027658781.1:325000-350000 GCF_041902795.1 Electrophorus electricus | reverse complement strand
AATTTGGACCAATACACCATTTAACATTTTACATTTAGTAATGCTTTTTATTGTTTGATTGTTTTAGGAAAGCAAGGTCCCAGATTTATATAAAGTCGTGTTTTAGATGTGACCTTGCCATATCAGTATGTATCCTCTTTTCAGTGTGGTGCACATTGACAGGGTGGTGGAGCTGCTTGCCTGGGTATCTGCCAGTGAGTACAGTAATTACAGCCCTAGTGACGGTGACCTTAGAGTCGGGTGTGTATGGCGGGGGGACCTTGAAGACCACCGACAGCTAAAAAACAGGCTCTCGCCGATATATAATAACTGGATGTAAGAGCCTCCATTTTCACAAAGAGAGCATTTTAGAAAAGGCACAGCCAGTAAGTGTCTCAGACTACTTTGAGCTTCTAGCAATAAACACGAGTAAGTTTTGAGAAATTAAGCCTGTCAAACACAGTTAGAGAGCCGGAGTGCTTGCTTCTCCCCCCCTTCTCTCCAATTACACAAGAGCACTCTTAAAGCATTGGGAGCTAATGGAATTATTTGGATGATGATGATGAATGGTAGACGTGAGGAAGGACAGATGGGTATGTAATTACCAGCGCTTGGGGATCCACCAGAAAGGCTGCTTCAAAAAACCATAGCAACACCATCCGTCATATGGCAGACAGCCAATAGAAATTAGATCCTTTTTCCATTTCAATTCCTCATCTGGTGCACTTTCATTTCGCGGTCAGATATACCTGCAGTGCCGCTGCGGCAGAAATGTATTACCTCTTTTTGTCTCAGATCATCCTGACGTTGCTAATGCAGAGACGACAAATTTGCATGCCAAAATACACACCTCGTGTGCACACGTGACAAACGGCATCCAACACATCATTCAAATTGATTCAAGATTCCAAGGCTGAATTCAAAGGGAGGTAGTGAGGTGTGAGGTGGCAGTGAGTGGCAGTAAATTGGGCCGCTTAGTCGGAGGCTGTGACGCTAAGTGGAGAGGACAGCTCTGCTTTGCAGTGCCCTCGATGAGTATGCAGATGCTCCTCTTCCTCATTAGTGCCGGTGGTGCCCACAGATGATGCGGTCCCCTCACCAAAGAGCTGTCCATCAAAACAGGTGATAAGTGGGAGGGGGACCTGACATACCAAACGTGCTGCCAAGCAACCTGCTTGGGTGTTAATGCTTTAGTAAATCATACATTACAGTATAACGTAAAACATATGTACAAAGTAAAATGACAATTGTCATACAGATTCAGATCAAATCAAATTAATTCTATTCAATTAAATGTAATTTATATAGCATCTTTAACAGCACGCATTTGCAGCTTTACAAAAACCCAAGTGCAGACTCCTGATGAGCAATGCAAGGTTGATAATTACAAGGAACCCCCTCTGCAGTAACCCCTGGATGGGATAAGGAAGAATCCTTAAGAGGAGCCAAAAGAGGTGCATCATCATAAAAACAGACTAGAGTTCATAGAGATAGAAATGCAGCAACCTTTGATGTTGATGTTGAAATTATGAAAGCTCAGAGGAATAATTTCTGTGGCCTCTATGTGCAAAAATCTGATGTATATCATTCATAACGTATTGGAGGTATGTGGCGTAACTGTGGCATACCGAATTCCGTGTGTCGAAAAGTAGGTATCCTTTCATTGCCAATTAAATCCATGTCATTGAGATCCTTGTTGCCATCGTTTTAGAAAGTCACCCACCTCTTATCCACATCCACACAGGCACCCAGCACACTCAGACCTGGAGCCTTATGGTGAGGAGTAACCGGATTAATGTGTGAGCAGACAGAGTAGATACAACCAGTAAATCCAGACACCAATAACCCTACTCCGGAGGCAGAGGGGACAGAAACCTTTCCTCGAGCCAGACTTCCTGCTTATTCCTACTACTCATTCCCTGTTGACCTCCACCAGCCAGAAATGTCTACTGCAGCTGAAGCATTCCCTTCCACGGCTCGAATCGTTTGGGATTATGGGAGACTCTTCCTTCCACCACTCCTCACCTCTCTCATAGCATCTGACATGGCCATCTCACAATGGGCTTTGTCAGAGTCCATTTCTACAGCAGCTGAGAAGGGTTACACGCACCGAATCAAGTCTCAGAGGGGAGAATATCACTGCACCACAGCAATTCTGTATTTCATGCAAACACCTTCATCTCTGTGTAGGCTTTGCTGAGAGCCTAAAAGCAGTTCTAGTTTGCCACCACCATCTCAGGTTTGAGAGATCTTGGTTTATTATCATATTTTAAGGAGTTGGTACATTTAAATATTCACGATACAGTGTAGGCGTGAGCATTGTACTAATTAAAATGATACTGGGTCATATGTGTTTGAAGGTCAAATGAGGAGTGAGTGCAGTCAGGTTTCACCAATATAGACATTCAGTTTTCTTTAAAGTTTCAGCAACCAATTCTCACAAATTATCTCTGCAACAACATGACAAATTAAGCTTCCTGTGGGATTATTAATTAAACCCAAACTTGCGCAGCATAATTAGAGCCTGACAGTAGAGTGAGAGAATGATATGTGAAAGACAGAACAGGAGAGTGCTCAGTGCCACCATTCCTAAGTCAACAGCATGAGTGTTTTTTTGCCTCATGCACGAATGCAGACGTCTGATTAGTGGTCCTTCTTTAGAGCTTTATGATCCATTTCTTTAGTTCGGAAATCTCCCTTTTCACTGCAACGCTATCTTTCCTCAGGTCACACACATCTCGGTTTACAATCTGGTCTTTTTTTTCTCTCTCTCTCTCTCTCTGCAGCTCATCCAACTTCTGCTCCACTCTGAGGTTTCCTGGCCCCACCTTTGCTTGCAAGGCTCTTGCCACCTGTTCAATCTTTTGCAGTTTTGTGTAAGTTCCTCTCGATAATATCCTTAAAATAACATCTCCATTTAATTGCACTGAAACATCCTGATCACACAGTTCCTTCACAGAGCAAAAGTGAATAGTAAAGGAAACGTCACTTATGCTTCAGCTGTTAAATACTGAAGTGTATTGAACTGAAATATTGAACTTTAACAATCGATGTGTAATCATTGTGATTCTGTTATTACAATGGTTATTACCTGTTTAAGGCAGTCAAATCGTCTGCTTTGAGCCAGTTTCCTCAGGGTCTCATCAGTCACATTTGAGAGGGGATGTACCTGCTTGCTAACATGAGTCTTCCAGAAGAGGACAGAGCAAGTGAGACAAACATTCCCTGCTCAAAGCGTCCTCTGAGAAAAGCTCCCCTCTCTCAGCACAGGCTGTGAAACCAGAGCTCTGACACTGTGCTCCTTGGATCACTTCTGCCTGCCACAACTGTGTTTGTATTCACCATTGGGCAGACCCTAAACCTCTTTCTGCACTGCTGATTGGAGTAGTCTGTATCATGCTCCAGCTATTTCCAGAGAATTATTATGCAATGTTAGCAAAAAAAGGGTCTCCACAAGGTATTGTGACTCGGTCCTGGTCATAAGTGAATCTAGAAAGGTTCCTCTCACATCACTGCAGTAATAACAAATTACAATATATACTGTGATATGTTTCTCTTCTATACGACTACATTTTTAAACTTCATTGTGATATGTTACTTAGAATAATCAAGGAAATACATCAAGGAAAAGTGCTGAATCATTCTGACTTGGTATGGAATCTTTCTTTTTCTTATATATCGAATAAGAAAACTGAGGCACTATTTAATATATTAAATTAGTTAAGATGTGTTCAGTTTAACGACTTATTGCTTAAACCTTGAGGTGCTGAAATAATATACATGTACTGGTTGCTTTTAAAGCAAGCAACTGATGTGGAACCAAGTAGCTCCAATGGCCTTCAGTTTAGTCTGTTTGTGCCTTGCTGATATTTCACTTTGCAAATTGATTTGGGAACTCCATTCACTTGATTGACAGACAGCTGGTACTTATCTTTTTATGTCTGCTCTGTCTAATAGGCATCGTAAACTACATAATAATATTATTGAAGGAGAAACTGCTATTACGTTAGAGCTGGTCTAGTTTACATAACATTTATCTTCTAATTAGCTCTATGCTCTGTAATTAAGTTCAAGCAGCAGTTGGTTTAAGTCATCAACTGTTGCTATAGTGACACCAGTTTATTAAGTTATGATGGTTTGAGAGCTGTTGTATTAACACATACACACACACACACACACACACACACGCACACACACACACACACACACACACACACACACATATATATATATATATATATATATATATATATATAGTAAATAACCCATTTTCCATTTTGCAATAGCAGAGTAGACTGAAGAGACCTTATTTGTACACATCAACATAATTAAAATAAAAAAGTGCTTCATTGTTGTTCTTGGAACCCAGAGCTAGGGTACAGGGTTGTTTTTATATTAAAATAAATAACTAAATTAATAGTATGGTTCAACAATATTGTAACAAACAAGTACACACACACACACACCTGTCAAGAACCCATTTTGAATGTACCGCCTCTGTCGGTGTGACATGTTTATCAAACAGGGGTGAGGTGCAAGTGATGGAGGCAAACAGTTTATTAAAGAAAAATGCAGAAGCGCTTGGAAAAAGCATTGAAGGCAGCTGTGCAAGCTTGGTGTTAGGCTTAGAAAGACCAAAGCACTGTGAAACACTGGGAATCAGCAACTGTGCAGTTAGATCGAGAGAAAGGGATCGGAGTGGGTGTTAATCAGTAAGCAGGTGATTGGGAATGGGCAAGTGATTGGTGGTTGTGTGATCTTGACTGTGGTCTTGGCTGGGTGCTGACCAGGGCATGACAGTCAGTTAATGCAGATCTTCTTATTTTGAATAAGGTCCTTATTACAGTCATTAGTAAGGCAGTCTAAGAAGTAGGAAAAAGTAGAGTTAATCAGAAAAAAATTTAAATAGTTTGTAAAAACGGTTCCAAAGGTTGACCAGAATAGTTCAAATGGCTGACTAAAAAGTATAATAATGAATAAATCCATCTATTAGTTTGTAAGTCAAGTCATAAAATTACATGGCAGTCATATCACTGATTTGTACAGAGGAAAAAATAAAGTCCTTTAGATTAGAAAAAAAAAAGATAAATGGTCAATTTTGCATATATAATTGCTTTCAAATTAACCAGTCATAAGATTACAGGACAAAGAGAGACTACTGAAATTAAACTAGCAATCCAACTTGATTTTGAATCATAAAGAATTGAGCAAATGCAAGGGACTTAAAATGAATGATTAGGGATGTTTTTCCAACTCTTGCTGTACTTTACTCTACAAAATTGTTTAAGCATTAGCCTAGAAGTGCAGGAGCAGTGTTCACTTTAGCTTTGCTTTGTGCAAGTATGCTCTGCTTAAACGTCATTCACCAGCAAAGGGTGGAGCGCGTAGGTAGTGAAACTTAATACTTACTTTGGAGTATATTGTGTAAAATATGTGCTAAAATAGGAATATCACTGAGGGGAATGTTGAATTGTATATTATTTAGTATCAGTAAACAGGCTTGTGCAAATTATAACACTCATCCAATGAAGTGAACAGTTTAAAATAGTGTGGCTATTTCTGTAATATACAAGGTCTTGGGTCACATCTAAATTCAAGGACACAGACTTATTATTTCTGTTGTGGTGCCACTGGAGACTAAAAGACCAATATGACTTAATTTCTTCTATATTGAGTTCATTAAACATTTACTTAGTGTCTAAGACAGATGTATATTTAGTAAGTGATGTGCCGCATGAATAAAATGAAATTGCTTGCTTATGACACCCCTTCCATTCACATATGAAATACAGTGCATACAAAAATATGTTACCTGATTTGCAATTTAACATGATAAAAAAAAAGTAAAGTGTCATAAAAGTAACACGATTCTAGAAAAGCAATTAATAGTAAATCCTGTTTTCAGACATGTAAATATACAGCCGTGTCACTGGGGCAGGAGAGTGGTGGGAGGTTTTCAGGTCCAGAACAGAGGTCTGCCCGGAGACACCAGCAAGGCCTGTGGAGGACCAGAGGAGAACTACGGCCTTTTCAGCATGTGCTTTAGCTGGGAGACCAGGCACTTAAAATATAATCAAGCAAACAAAAGTGCCAGTTTTCTTTGTGTTTGTTAGTTTGTTTTTTTCTTTTTTCTTTTTTTTTTGAGAGGAGGCCAAGGCTTTTCGATCTGTTTGTCTCTTGGGTCTCCAAGCACCTAATGAAGGGAAAAAGTAAATAAAAAGAACACAGATAGCAATTTACATTTAAAACATGACAGAAAACCCATAAATATATAAATGCAATATTTAATATACACCAAACAGGACTGCCATCATTTACAAAACTGACCAGAGGAATCAGAGAACTGCTATAAATGCTAAACTATGGTTCCCTTTGAACCTTTGATGTAAGATTTGACATAATGGATTGAAAGTATGACAGTGACAGTGGGTTTAAAGATGTACATTAAAAGTGTTTGAGCAATAGATGTACTTTTCATCTTACTTTTGGAAGTCTGTAGCAGAATACAGGTGCATCCATTATTAATCAGACAAGGGTCTGGGTCCATTTAGTGTCTCTGCATGTGCATGGCTGCATTATTGGGAGAAACAAAGAGAATATTACTATCCCCATATTCTCTCAACAGGTATGGACAGCACCACTTTGTCATGATTAATATTTTTTCATATGCTGTGGAATTCAATGAAGTGTCTCTACAGTCACTGTTTTACAGTTGCTGGAGCTAGTATATTCTCCTTTTAAAAGCAAATGGAGGACTCATTAACAAAATGACAGTTAAATGACAGATAACTTGCTTTATTCATTTATTACATTTAATTTGCATGTGTATTGCAGCCACACATGAAACCATCTTACCACAATCATGTGTTATGCAAAGGCATAAATACCTGTAATGTATTAAACATTTTTAAATATCCTCCCACTTAAATAGTTGTTAAATGACATCCAGCACATGCGATAAAAAATATGAGAAATATGAAAAATATTATTTTTAAATACCTGGGTACATCCTCCAACCCCACCACACACATGAATGCACACACACACACACACACACACACACACACACACACACACACACACACACACACACACACACACTTCTAATTTAGATGCTTCTCAATTACTCTATAAGCACAAACACCACAACAGATAAAAATAAATATAGAAATTTGATCAGAACATACTGTAGAACATAGGACTAGTTGCAGTAATTAATGAAGAGTTAATTTATGATACATTTTTATTAAAACTAAAGTCTTACTGAACCTGAGATCACTGATATTCTGTTCAATAGATTCCTTTAAAAATATTCCATTCGAGAATTCCCTGTACAGTCATTTGGTCATGGAGAACAACACAGCCATCATTATGATGTCATTATGCAGTACCTAGCACTGTGCGACATGTGTTGGGCAGGGTTTTTATGCTTGTTGTCTGGGTGAGAGGTGGTGTGAGCACCCTCTGGCCTCTGTAACGCCAGCTGATTGGCTGAGGCAGGCCGCTGATGGATCTGTTCCACCCGCTCTCTTCTGACCCACAGAGTGAGGACGCTAGCTCTGCTGCAGCTCTTCATCCATCTCTGTCACTCCTCGCCTGGCCGACTGGGTCCACAAAGTCACCCTGCACTTTCCTCGCTTCTCTCTTTAAGCACGTCTCTATCCTACATCTTCCGGGGCTGGGAATGATAACTTTTAGCATCTTGACAGCTATGGCTAATGTTCATTTTTTTTTTAATCAGAGATAAAAAACAAAACAGTTACCAGCTAAAGCAGTTAAATGTTATTCTTGATTACGGTTATTTCAAGTTATAAACTGGTGAGGAGCAGTGTCCAGGTGTTTGATATGCCAATATGAGGATATTGCTGTATGATCTGATTTGTCCCTCCTTTCACCTGGTTTTCACATTATGTTTTTATATAACCAATAATTCTGGGTAAAATATTAAACAATTCACTGTTAGCCGATGAAGTCCCATGACTCATGTTCACAAATGCACTCTGTGTGGGTACAAGTGAGAACACAGTGTGTTCATGGGGATTAAATGTGTATTCAGCACTAACACAGCATAAAACCAAATAAACACAGCATGACCCAACTACATGCAAACTACCAGTCATCCCTAGGTCACTGTGCTATTGTAAAAACCAGCACTGGTGAGTCTTAAGAAGCCCAATTAAGACTCAATTAAGAACCCTGCTCTGGGGAGTGATGCTTCACAGTTTCCCCAGTAAAAGGTACAGGGTTTTGGTGTGGAGTTATCCTGGTGTGGTCCTGGAAGGGAAGGGAGAAAAAAGAGGGAGATTTGAGATAACAAGCAGCAATGGAAATCGACTCCTTTTCATGGTGTGTCAATTTCACTAAACAGTAATAAACACTGCTTGCAACACTATTATGCACAGGCTGCAGCGTTCACAGCTGTACATTGACCTCTATTGCATTTGCAATCTGTTCCAACACTAGACATGGCTGGGTGGTTCTAAATATGTATATATAAGTGTTCACAACTTAATATATATCACATAAATCTGATAACTAATAACAATAGCGCAAGTGGTTGAAATGCACCCAAGGAAGGACTGAAGGGCTGAGTCGTGGGGAGTGTCAGCTGGGGTAGGGGTAAACTGCTAAAGTGGATTCATCCATCGTGTGTGCTGCAGACTGCAGAGAGGAATACTAGTGCTAAAGTGCTCTCATCCATCTCCTAACCCACTACTGGATAAGTGCAGTGTATGATGAATGAGAAACACGCCCTTGTTGAACATGGGAGCCAGTGGAAGGCAAGAGCACCGGGCGCCGGTGGTTGTGTAGCACAGCTAAAGGGATGCGTCACGAGATACAGGACGTGGAACTCCAACTATGTGTTCATGCCAGCTTTGAAAAGTGTGGAAGGTCTATCGAAACTGATCACACATGGGCTGGGGAGGGGGGGGGGGGGTGTATTGTTTTATTCAAGAGAGTGCTCACTCCTGTAGAGCTACTCTTAAAGGTAAATTAGGCCTCTTGTCTTTCGCAAATGAAGATAAAATACATATTAAAGCCACAGCCAGCCATTTGTAAAGGCATTTTTGTTTATATTAGTCACCTTGATTTATTGTTCACACACAATACAAACATAAGCTAAACATTTATAGCTCTTAAATGTGTTAGGTTGTTTCATGAGCTGTCATGCAACATCTCTCAGAATTTCAATGCAACATGTCTCAGACGCCATCTTTGTTTCCTCATAGCAACCAGAGACGAAGATGCTACCTCAGAAAAAACCCCCAAAAAGCTGACAGTGGATATGTATGAAAAGACTGGCTATTTTCATTTTTGCATGCCTACATATCATAAATAAGTGTACATGAAGTTGTTTCTGAGAATGAGATCCTCTAGCATGGCAATATTGCTTTATAATGCTGCACTCTGACCCATAATTGATGCAAAACAAACTATGTAACTCAGTGAACAATATTACAGTGTAACTTGCATGTCAAACCCACGGTTGGTACAAAGGAAGTCTAGTGGTTTTCGTCATGATTAAACAGCACTGCCTGCTGCTGAATGGTGATTTTAGGTCACAATGTTGCAGATGTCTGTGATCACAGCAATTACACTGTGGACCGGTTTAAAAACAGCTTTAAATAAATGCTACAGAACAGCTTTAGAGTTACAGCACCAGAAATACACAATCCTTGCCTGATCAAAAACAGACCTGATACTTTCAATGTATACTGTATAACAGAGGTTCCTTCAAGAAAATATTTGCTGGATATAGTTTATATTGTAATATATATTTTCAGGGTTGTTCAAAGATATTGAGGGGCACTTTTTCTGTAAACTGTTTGAAAAGACAAATGCAGATACTATGAGCTTTTTCCTGCGCAAGTGATGGTAATGTTTTTGTTTGCTGCATTACATGCTTAGATGTTAAGGCATCAGATGTGTGTGTAAAATCTAGCCGGCAGCAATAGAATTATGCAGCATCTCAGACCACATTACAGTAACAGATGAACTTGACCAGACAGATTGTATTGCAACCAAAACAACATACTAGTAGAAAATGTGAAATTCTTGGGTGGTAACAGTCAACGTTGAAGAACCTTTTTGCTTCAGTGTGTGCAATTGCTTTTTACCTCAGAGTTATGTTCGTCCAATAACATCAAAACCGTAACAAGCAAGTTAATTCATTTGAGGAGAAAAATTGACATCAACAGACACAATGTGCGCACGTGTAGGGGAGGGGGGGGGGGTCTTGGAAAATGAAACTAACTGAAAATAGATGAAACACTTCCTCTATCAAAGTTCTGGCACAAGCTTCAGTGGAAAGCTTAATGAAAATCCATTTGGCATAGAGGTGGGGGAGTCCAGACCCACAGACCAGAGGAATTAAGGCTCTTAGGTCTGTCTGGACCTAAGGCCACACATGCCTATGCCAGAGCAGCAGATGGATGGCTTAGGCTAAACACATCAAGCAGCTCTGCAATGAATTAGCCATGACTTGTCAGTGTGGCAAGGTGTGGTGGCAGCCAGCCATTGATTACTCGTGCTGCACGTTCTCATTCTTGGAGCATGTGTTTGTTTCACCTACCCGATACTCATTAATTCGCTAAACAATTGATTGGGTTCCACTCCCATAATCAGAGATGTGTTTTTATTATATTCATTCATTACAATTAGTCTTGTACTTCTCGGCTTGAGTGGAAGACGGGGATGAATGCACAATTGCTAGAATTTATTTCATCTCTATCTTCATTTCTATTTCCATCTTTCCTTAGAAAACGTTGCTTCTCATAGATGGCTTATCAAAAGTCCACTGTTAAAGTTAAGCACCATTTTGTGAACAGCCTGTTTCACTGAGAGAAGAACTAATACAATTAGATCAGGGCAGACAAGTAAACATGTTTTTCCTTTCCTGATCACAGTGCCTGTTCAAGGTTGCCTCATGGCAATAGTGTTGTAATCATCATATCCCAAATGACAAGCAAATGTTGAATGGCTACAGATGTTGGTTAATAAATATTATAACTTTCCCTCCCTTAAATGTTCACATTTATTGTGGGTAAATCATAGACAAATTTGACATGCTGTTAACACTACACAGTGATGGCAAGTATTGCCCAAGTCATCAAACATTTGAGAAGTTTTGAGAAAAGTGTTCAGGTAAATATGTGGTATCCATTCACTATAACAAGGAGTTATGCAGAAGAACTCTGCCTAGTCTTTACAAAATCTGTGGTATTTTCTTTGCACATCTAACTTACAATGATCTTATATTTGGGAAAAACAGGTAATGCTGGTAGCTATAATGTCATGTGACATAAAACTATTTCAGAGAATTTATTTATCAGTAAAATGTCTTGCCTTATATTTAATATTTTCAACTATTTTTCTCCTAAATTCATTTACTAACCAATTGAGCAACCACAAGGCGGCAGAAATATTATGCTGTTTTATGAATTCTATAATTTGGACTTGTGGCTGTGGGCTCAGCAGGCATGATCTCAGCTTCTGCTGTCTCTAGTGCTCAAGGATGAACCCACTTAATTCAGCTGTCAACCTCATGCTGTCTCACCATGGAAACCAAAACTCATCACCTAGCCCAGTCACTGTAGCAACCTTAGATGGTATTGGCTGAGGGACTACACTCTCAGCTCAAAGGAACATCAGAGAGAGATCAGAGAAGGCTATCCTTTACTGGGTTCATCAGTCTGCCACCAAGAACAAAGTGAATTTAAATGTGACATTAGAATCAGGGACCCCTGGCCACCCCGATGTTGCAAAGGTTTGGAAGTGAGATGGAGTTGGAATAGCATACAGTGTCTTGCAACGTTCCAAACTTTGGGAGAACAGAGTAAAGTTCAAACCTGGACTGACGACTGAGCACTTCATAGCAGAGTTGGCAAAACTGCACCTGACTTGATAAGCAACATCAACCAGAGTGGCTGTGAGTGGGCTTCAATTATTTTGGTTGGAACAACAGAACTGATTTGATGCTTTTATGCAGTTTGGGTCATGCTGAGTACAAACCCAAGACAGAGCAAGAGAATTAAAGAATCAAAGACAATATCATCACTGATTAATGTAAGGCAATCTCTCTGCTAAGAACTTGAAAGAAAGAGAGATTGATGAAAAAGAAATGATGGTAATTTGGAAGAAGTTTCACTGGGGAGGCTAAAGGGTGAGTTTTGTTTTTGTATTGAAAATCCCATGTCATAAACCAAATTAATGATAATTCCTTTCATTACACATGCATGAACACACATGCATGTACACATTCATCAGTTGCCTCAGTGTTAAATAAAGCATTTAAAAATGTGCTTACAAACTTTCAAATAAATGTTGGGGTAAATGTAAAAATTTACAGCACTCAATAAAAGCCATTTTTATGTTGTGTTGTGTCATAACATTCTCATGTCCTCTGTATCATGGTTAAGTGTCAGATCTCATGAAACACAATATCATCCAGTGCAATCCATCATTATTATGGTAAAAGAAAGCAGTTACCTTAAACTCCTACCCTCCATTTATTTGGGTGCCTGGCAATGTCAGCCATTATGATGGGAGAACAAATCACTGTCAGTGATCAGTCTGACTGAAAGTCATGTCCCTAAAAGGGTCAAAGTAATAAAGTTCTGAAAATGGAAAACCCGAAAAGAAAGATGATTGCCTCTGGGAATTTGTGTTATGAGTTTTGATTCAGTGAACTCATTAAAAACCCTTTGCTTCTTCAGTGAAGCATACAAAATACAATCAATAATTAATAAATTTGTTATTCACAAGAGCTTCCACTGTGAATACTTTTGCTGCCTTCCAGTTTCATGAAACTTGGCCAATGCTTGCTGTTTGGGTTTTCAGTCTCATTTATAAAGATTCATTCACACGAGTTTGTTCATACAGTTAACAGAGAACCTTATTTTATTCCCAACAGAGAATCATAGCGGGAGAGAGGGCCCATAGGTGACTGCAGGGCAGCCCTGTAACCAAAATCCAGACACACCTCTTAATGAGCAGCGACTATATGGCCCTCCAGAGGTGCTCGTTCTGTGGCTCTGGGGCTAGAGGCCTGCACTGCACTGATTATCTGGAAAAGCGCAAAAGTCTGTCTTCCCCTCTGGCTTGTAAGAGCCACTCTGTATATCGGTTTCTGGCCCTGGGAAGGATGCATGCCCCCCACGGTGGCTTACCTACCTGTGCCTCTGGCACTGAGCAGTACAGTATGCCTGGGGAACAAAAAAAGTCAGTATCCCCTAAACACCTGCTAAACTCCCAAACCCTGCTCCGTTCTTCCAGGGAACGTGGCTTGCCAGGGAAAAGAGAAGTTTCCTTTGTGTGAGTTCGTTGATACCCTGCATTATGCGGAAAATTCTTTGAGCCTGAATTCGGAAGGTAATCTTCAAGAACAGAACACTTTATTTGTCAGCGTTCTGCCTGCATTTAAAAGGGAATTGGCCCCGTTAATGTGTGTATGGCGTCAATGGGAGCGTCCCTTTTACTTTCCATTCAGATTACTGCTGCTGTTTTGCCAGTTTATGCCTTCATTCCCCACATAAACATTAACTGAAATTGGCCTGTGGGGAAATAAGATATGAGAGTGTAAATGGAGGAGAGGAAAAAAAAAATCAATTATGCTAAAACCTTTTATTAACAATTAGCACTTGAATGGAATTTGTTTCAAAGATTATGCTTGTGGCTAAATTTACCAGTCATTGCAATATGTCTTAGTATTGATTAGTCCTGAACAAAAGCTTGCTTCTAGTTGTGAGATCTGAAGGAAAATACTTGTTTTTTATTTATATTTCATTTTCCAGAAGAATGAAAATGTTTGGCCATAAACTTGAGAAAAAGTCTTTGAGAAAAAGCTATTTGAAGAACCTATGAGCAAAAGTAATCATTCTTTCAGTGCCTGACAGCAATAAGGTAGTAAGCACCACTATGATTAACAGTAATTAAGAAAAAGCCCCTTAAATCACCTTGAAAGTCAAATGAGATTACCAGATTACGACTGATAATTCAGCTAATGATCAAATAATGAAGGTCAGGGTGGTAGACTGCATCACCTTGTCTTTGATTCTCTCTCTCTCTCTCTCTCTCTCTCTCTCTCTCTCTTTCTCTCTCTCTCCTTCTCTTGCTCTGAGTAGTCAGGCATGTAGGGATGCAGGAGGTCAATGGGAGCAGCTGGAGGTGTGCCAGGGGAGGGTTCAGTGGGAGAACTGTCCAGACCCGCTACATGCAGAAACAGCTGGTGCTGTCCATCCAGCCCAGCCAGGAGCAGGTGGGCCTGTCATGTCCGCCCGCCCCATGTCCGACCTGGCACCCAGCATGTGGCCCAGAGCAGCCGGAGAGGAACCCATGCCAGGACCACATCGCTCACCAAGTCCAGAGTAAAATGGGGATAATGGAGATGTTGGTCCTCATAGGTCTAGGCTTCTACCGCTGCACTGAATAGTGAGCAGATGTTTCCTGCAGGACTTGACAGACAGCTGCTCATTCACTGCACACCCAAGAAGGACATGAAAGGGCGAACATATTCTCAAAGGTAAAGATGCGGCCTTACAAAGAAAATATCCAGAAACAGGCAACAGAACAACGTATGTTACAGTTAAAGTTTTGTATTGCAGCCAATCAGAGTGCTTGGATCATGGAACCTTTTACAGATGCATTATGCTTTGTTTTTAAGAAGGATGCTTCCACTCTCAAAACAATCAATAAATATATCACTATGCTTTTGCACTCATTACTATTTCTGTACTAGTGATGAGGGTGGAACAGATTTAGAAGTACACAGTACAATTTACTCAAACTGTACTCATAGCTGACTGGCATCCTGATACAGGATCAATACTGAAAAAGATTGACAGACAGACAGATAGCATGGTAGACAGAGAGAAATGGAGAGAGGACCTTTTTGAGGAGAGCAGTTCTTCCTCTGAGTGCAGTGGAATAACAGTGATCATTTTTGACAGGATCATAAGTGGCCATGCACTTTTCATTTGTCACTGGACACCTCAACACCCTGGTCTGGCTAAGAGGAACACACTGTGCTTCAGAATGGATGAATCCACAGAGAACTGGCAAAGTCAAGGTGTCAAATGAAAGGAAAAAAAATGGACAGGAGTCAGTTTCTCAAAAGGCCTGGCCTATTTATAGAACATGGTGAAAGAGGTTTCGCTCTCTTTTCCCTCTGACAATGCTTTTGTGAAATGTCTTAATTCTAAAAGGTGTAAAATGGATACATCTAATATTAGCATTTGGAATCATCACGTACAAGCACACACAGTAGGAAACGTATTAGTATGTTTTACTATGTCTTGTGTGATGGGAACGGGAACACTCCACATTACACTTTAAAATGTTTCAAAATGTTTTCATGTATAATATCAATGTGATCTTATAACTGACAGTATTTCAGTGAAACAAAAAAAGACAGCTCAATTATTTGCCACTAGTTTTCTGGTTGAATCGAATTAATCTAATTAATGTTGATGCTTTAAAGACTCAATTCTTTACTGGCATCCCACATCAGTTAGGGGGGTATTGTGGACCTGTCCTAAGTGTAGCGGGAACTTATCCCCAAACCAATGATAGCCTAATCCAACACACACACGCGTGCGCACACACACACACACACACACACACACACACACACACACACACACACACACACACACACACACAGACCCCTGCTGGGCATCTCAATGCTCAGCTCAACAATGGCATGAGCACATTGATTTTATTCCAGTGCTGTACCTGGATCAGATAGTCCAGCAGTGGTAACAGAGTGGCCATGTAATGAACCAGCAACTGTGGTGTTTCTCAGGGAGAACCGAGGACACACTCCCGCAAAGCTGAGAGACTCAGGCATGGACAGCATGTCTCACAAGTGATTAGCACTGAGGACACCTGCCAAGGAGGATCAGAACTCCCAGAGGAGCAGTCTGTGGGTTGTGCCTCTCGCAGACACCCGCAAACGTTGAACTGCCTTTCATGCCAAGCTTGGTGTTTATTGCTGAAATACTTTGTCTTGCTGAAACATCTCATGCACATCTAGTTTCCTGAACTGATTTAGAGATCAGCAACTTTGCAGCACAACAATGTGGTATGGTATATTTGCATGCAGACGGCACACAGATATAATGAAATACCATCCATAGTAAACATATTCTAAAACCATAGTTTGACAAAATTTAATCTAACATAAATCCTTTGGATTTAATCAATACGATTGTAGACACTTCTTCCACACAAATTGTTTGTTCATCATCATCATCATCATCATCATCATCATCATCATCATCATCATCATCATCATCATCATCATTTTTCCTTTCTGTGCCTTGTTGAACTTAAAGTATAGCCTGTCCTTCACTACTTTCTTTCTAGGATTTGGGATTTAACTGTCCTTTGTCCAGCATCTCCGATAGTTTGGAATTTTCCCCTCTTTCCAACCATTTGATTTGTAGTGTTTATCTGATACGTTTGGTGATGAAGGTTTGAATTATTTTGTTGCCTGCATGTACATGTCTCTGGTCATGGAAAGCAGGACAGCTTTATTTATTCCCTTGATATCTTCATCTGGTCCTCTTGCCTACCTGACTACACTTCCCAGGTAGACAAATGTATGACTTTCTCTGTATCTCCATCTATCTTTATCACCATCTTGTTCATTGTTGATTTTTAATAATTTGATTTTCAGGTTGCTTATTTTAAGCCCAGTTCTCTTCCTAGTCTCCTTTAAGGCATTGATCTTGTCTTGCATGTCCTATAGTCTGCAGGACAATTCGGTCACGTCATCGGCAAAATCCAGATCCTCCAGATTTTCTCTCAGGGTCCATTGGATTACCCTCAAAAAGGCATAAGCTTCCTGACTGACCTAGTCTATCATGCAGGCAAAGGACTAGAGAGAGCAGACACGTTTGCTTGACTCCAGATGTGATACGTCTTCAGAAAGCGTACCGTTATGAACTATTTGAAGAGTAAACTCTTAGCAGAGATTTGGATGATGGCAATTCTCTTTTTGACACCCCATATTGTGTCAGAGTACTCAAGAGAGTAAGTTGCCATTTGTTTTTTGTATCTTCATCAATAGGTCTTTTTTCCACTCTGTAGGGGAGTTTTCTGATGTCTGATTTCTGTTAAATAATTGATCACGTTCTTCTATGATGTCTATGGGCCTGCTTTCTTGAATAGTTCAGGTGGGATATTATCTAGTGCCGCAGGCTTGCCAGACTTCATTTTTAAAGGGTATAACGGAACACAGCTTTTGTTATTTCTTCCATATTAAAAGTCTAAAGTCCCTCCTGGTTATGTAGGCTGTGTGGCGTAGATTTATTTATCACATCTTGGAAATATCATCTATTGAGGAGAGGCGTTTGCCTTATCTTGTACTGATGCATTGCAATTTTTTTGTTTTGTATAGCTGTATAGTTTCGGGTGGCTGCTTCTTCTGCCTGTTCTGCTGTCTTGTTATAAAAATTTCATTCATCTTTTCTAAGCATTTTCATAATTCTTTTGCAGCTACATCATGCTCTTTTATTGTCTATTCTTTTTGCGAGTGTTGACTTGGTTTGCTGCTTGTTTTGCCCCCTCCCTGTGTTCTCTTTGCCGTGTCTCATCACTAATCCAGTATTTGTTGTGGCTTATATTTTTTTTCTGTTTATCAGTTTCAGTTTGGCCACAACTAGGTGGTGGTCTGATCTCAAATCTGCTCCACTTTTGTCTTCACATCTTGGAGGGGGCTTCTCCGTTTATAGGATATGGTGATGTGGTCCCTTGTGTGTTTTCTGTTTTGTTGTCTGGTAAAATTCAGGTGACTTTGAGATACTTTTGGCATGGGAAAATACTGCCTTCTATAACCATTATTTTGAATGCACAGAAATCAGCCAACAGTTCCTTATAATTTCTTTGTTTTTGTTCATGTCACTGAGCCTGTTTTTTTTTAACATCTCTCTCTCACTGTGTTGTCTTTTCCAACATTTCCTGAATGCCTATATAGATCTGATCTTAACACAACAATAAAAATCACATCGTAAGTTTAAACAATGAGTTAAATTGGATACATGGTATATGGTCAAGCATATGTAACAATTTTATCTCCCCTTTTTTTTGGTTTAAAATGTACATCTTTTAAATGTTCCTACACTGTACAGGGAGCCCCCATACAGTAAAGGAACAAAGGAGACCTTTTTTTCCTGCTGCACACATCGAGCACAACTTGTTCCTTCACGCCCCCACAGTTATTGATGTGCCATGTGGAGATCAATGTTGGTTTGTTTGTTAGAAAGCTCAGACAATAGAAAAGGCTGAACTCTGCACTGTGGAACATATCTAACCCTGACACAGGCCTCATTTATTTGATTTATTGACTGTGTGCCTCGGAAATCGGAAATGACAGAGTCAGCCAAGCAATTATCAGGCCCAGGAGAGTGCCAGTTCCCCAAGCTCCCACACCACTAGAGAGAATCACAGGCCCATGTTACAGCAGGAAGCTTAAACCAGTGAATAAAGGCACCAAGATCATTTGGTCCAGATTTCATACCAGTTGCATATAAACTACACTGCGTATGAATGGGAGAATAAATTAGTGCCATATCTAGTTGTGAGATCTGGTGTATCTATAGTGCAGTTCAAAAATGGTTTACCTAATTCAAAACAACTTAAGGGTGTGGTGTACAGTAGCCGGGAAGACCAATCGCGCTGCAAATGAAAAAAGGCGCTGCAACTACACAAAACATATTCATCAAAATGGCAACACATGCCCTATATTTTGGAAATGTGTTGCAAATTCAGAAAACACATACAGCTTCAGAAATGCTGCAAATCTAAGCACAACCGAGCATCTTATGAAAAGTAATTAGCATTTGCGGTTACCACAGTTTTGTCATTGATAGCGTTATATGTTACAGAATAAACAACTGGCTTATAAGTGCTTCACATTTTTGCATTTGTTGCTACTGCTTGGTTGTAAAGAACGCAGCCTTACATAACAATGATAAAACTAAATCCCATTTACCACAAATACAAACCTGATCCTTTCAGTAAATAACTAGCTGGTTACATTCCGAGAGTGTTACTATTTTACAATCCACTTCAGCCTAATGATACTGTCTAATACAACAGATATCATCACACATCACACTTCAGATATGATAGTAAGAATAAGATAATTGACTAGTGCAAATCATTTTAGCAGATCAGCTAACCAAACTGGTCATTGTAGTAGACCAGCTAAACTATTAAACTTGAATGAAAACTAGGGATTAACTATGTATTAAGACAGAAACTTAGTCATGTTAAATGGGATCTTTTTTTTAATCAGTGTTCTTTAAGGCTGTGTTTTGTACAACCTAGAAACAGTAAATATGCAAGAAAGTGGAGCATAAATATGTCAGATTCTGTGTTAACCTAACAATATAACAATATGAGTGTTAATCGCAAATAGAATTATTTTTCATCAGCTACTTGGTCTCATAGGAGTCCATACCCTCTGCATGTCTTGCAGAAACATATCCGTTGTGTTAGGGTTAGATTGTCAGCATTTCTGAAGTTGCATGCCTTTACATTTTCAGCATTTAGCTGACGCTTATATCCAAAGCAACTTACAATTCTGACTGAACATAACTTGAGCAATTGAGGGTTAAGGGCTTTGCTCAGGGGCCCAACAGCAGCAACTTGGTGGTAGTGGGGCTTGAAATGGTTGAGTACCTTAACCAATGAGCTACCATAGAATGCGGTTGCTTTTTGCGCATGTTTTCTTTCTTATGAATATGCTTTGTGTAATTGCAGCACTTTTTTCATTTGCAGAGTCGCAGGTCTTCATGGCCACTGTAGTGGTGCTCCAATGTGCAGCTTTTCAAACACTGCAGCAGAGTGCTAACCTTTGATGAGTAATGCTGACACAAGCCTCCATATTATGCTCATCATTATCATCGCTCATTAGGAGCCATTGTCAATGCGATTACACAGGCATACATACAATGTTTGTATCAGACCTACTGAAAGAGACAACACGTGTTTCTTAATCACAACACCATAGTGTGTCAGACAGCCCATATCACTGCTCATTTCCCTATGACATCAGTTAGCGTGCGACTGCACGACACGGCACCAATCAGATCTAATTAACATATGCAGAGCGCTTAATTAAAAGTAGGCAGGCGCTAATGAGCTGTTGCATTGCGGCACGCCGAGATGCCCGTAAAAGAGGACGACCTCTGTGCAACCTGAGCAGAACGGCTGGCGGTGACTACAGGCATCGATCAGTGCAGCCCTCATCTCACACATCCAACGGCGGGCCACTGTGGTGGGCCGTGCTGACACTAAGGTCATTGGAGCGACGGAAGAACTCCTTGGAGGGAGTAATTCAGCAAATTATTAGGGCTGCAAGGAAAAAAAGAGAAGTTATCTGATCTGTTATATTTCAGTGAAGATGAAGGAGGCAGCGACCATGGACATCATGGGGTCTGGCGTGTAATGAATTCTTGATTAGGAGAGAATTTTTCAAAAGCCAGCACAACATATTTATAATCAAACAATAATTACTCAATATGAAATTAGTGTCAAAAGACATTGCCCTCAAATTCTCCTGCTCAATGACAGCCTAAAACAAATCAAATGTATGATGAACCATAATGTCACATGCAATAGTGTCAGAGTGCAAGAAATTCAGATGTGATATAACGGACAGTCAGTAATTTGGGATTAAACTGTTTAAATGCTAACAGACAGGTCATAGTTTCTAACAGAGATATAAACACAGATTTGTGTTCCTTGATGTTGTCTGGCACGTTTATGGTTCTGTGGTCATGAACCATGTATATTCATAAACCGTGATACTCACCATAAGGTTATTATCCATAAATGTCAGCACATAATTAATTAGGACTGTCTGCTAGTTGCTCCCTTTTCTCATTAGCAAAGCATGGCTGATGGACTCTATTCATATTCATCCTCAAAATATACAGCCACACTCCTTCCCTGTCAGAGTTCTCCATCCACATGCTCCTTCAAGCTGGCAGTAACAGCTGAAGGGCAGATGTAGGTGTCATCTTGTGACTGGGATCTGTGTTTCTCTCTGAAGTGCCTAAATACACTCTTTAGTAGCTTAGCAATCTTTAATCTTTGGGTATTTGGTGTGGCTAAACCATCTGATGAAGATTTTCATGAGTTTCAAGGTTTTTAAGGCCAGAAGCTGTACCTGCTCTGCATCTGAATGAGCTTCAATCCTGAGAGGAACCAAAGAGACGATTAGGAGCTAAATTGGCAGTCTTCAGGAAATTGATTGTTTTAACCCACCCTGGGGCAGCTCCATTAGGGCTTGCTTGCGTTAGTCATTCTCCTTAAACCATGCTAATAAAAATCCAATCAAGGTTTGTGAATGCAGTGTGCATCATTCCAAATGCAGGTGACATGCGCGTCCAACAGTTACAGAGCTAGAGAGATAAATTAACGGGTGAATGTGAGCTCTCGACATCTATGTGCGATCAATTATGAAGCTTCATTGCTTATTTTAATTTTTGGTTTCAATACATGGGAACGCATTTCATTAACCATTGTCATTAATGCTAATGAAGTCTCATAAAGCAGGGGTTCTCTGTTCTAGTCCTGGGTAACCACTGCCCTGCACAGTCACAATTATTCCCGCCTCCCAACACACCTGATCCAGTCTATTAAGTCATTATCAAGCATTTATGAGCTGGGTCAGGTGTGTTGGGGCAGGAAAAACCTAAAGCTCCGACATTAAGCACCGCAACTCAGTGTGAAGGTTATGCCAAGCTTATATTGATTACATTACATCAGTGATTAGATTTAAATATATATCCAAAGAAGATTCCAGGTGAGTACCTGCAATGTACTGTAGTAATAAATTTAAGGTTCAGAACTGTAGAAGAGTACACAGAGTTTCCAGAAAAACAGAACAATTCAGACAGAGGTCCTTCATCAGCTGTGCAAACAAAATGCTTCTGAATTAGTAGGAGGAGGAACCACTTTATATGTGAAATAGTAGATGTTTCAATCATAATATTCATTCCATGGGGTTCTAAAGTTCCAAGACTGCAGATGAGTTCTTTTTCTTTGAGTTTCATTGCTGTCATAGCAACAACTGGCAATACAAACAAATATGTCAGATATGTAATGCAATGTCCACTAGTATTAAAATGCTTTGCCCCAGGACAAATTCTTAATTCTGATGGTCCGAAGGTATTCAACAAAAATGATTAGCAAGGTTTCTCTCTCTCTCTCTCTCTCTCTCTCTCTCTCTCTCTCTCTCTCTCTCTCTCACTCTTTTGCTCACTCTTTTTTCTCTCTATCTCTCATATATATGGATGCACTGTATGATGATGATGTCAGGCTTGTCTAATGGCTTCTGAGTCCTCAGGCAGCTGATCAGTTGTATCAGGTGTTCACCATGGAACTAATGAGAGGTTCTAGCTAAAAACCTGGCTTTTGCGGATGATGCTGGAACACCCTGGCTGTTGAGCACATTGTTCCTATGTAATCCAGTCAAATTCCCTAGCAACCACACTACCCTGCCAACCAGAGGGAGTGGACAGATCCAAATGCATCAAGGCTAGTGTATGGCATATTGGCATCTGATTCTTATATGCATTCGTTTTCTTTCTCTCACTCACCATGCTTATGTACATTTGCCTTAGGAGCGTGAGAGAAATAGAGAGAGAAGTGAAGAAACATCCTTGTTGTTTGGTAGCCTTGGCAGCCTGTGAGGCATTAGTTGCACCAAGCCCCTGACACGTCTCTCCATCTCTTTAATTATAAAGCATTTATCTGAATCCATCCCTCAGGCATGCCTTATCGCAGGTGAGAAGGTGCTCCAAACAGTCCACGGCATCATGGGAGATTCTGAGAGCGGGCAGATTAGGGAGGCGGGGCACCTGCCAGGAGGCTTACCGCAGGATTTGCTCACTGAGGTCTGCGAGGAGCCTCAAGACGGCTGGCATGTTCTTCATCTGTGCACAGTGTGCTGGAGTGTGCTGGAGTGTGCTGGGGTGTGTGAATCAAATAAATGCAGAGATACTGTATGTGCCTAGTGCTTAGTGGGAAGAGGCTGCCCGTCACATGAATGACTCCTCTGAAGAACGTACGTGTCCCTTTTAAAGCACCCGCAGAGCTGCTCTATTATCTGAAGTGGGAGGTCCCGAACAGTGGCTGACTTCATGGCGAGATTCTGGCACTATGCAGATTACTGCCAACCTCCTTCACCCCAAAGGCTTAAAGAGGGATTTGTTCATTGAGCGTGGAGTTTCAGTCTAGCATAAAATGTCAAAGTCTTCTTTGCCAATATGGGTGCATAAGTGTGTGTGGTGGGTTTTGGTGAAAAAGTGAGACCAAAAGCTCAAGGCTTTTAATATTTTAATTTTTTTTCATATTTAATGCATTATAAAGTTTATAGAGCTTTAAACCAAGTCCACAAGGAGTGCAATCATTTGGCCCCTAAGATCAGTTCATTGATTTGAGTGTTGAAAAACCTCACGTGAGGCATTTCCAGTCACTGCTTCTCCCTCAGTTGTTGTAATCACCCGCTGCTCTCCATCGATGACTTGTTAGCACTTCATAAAAAATTTGGAATGCTTTGCTGTTCCATTGTAACCCTTAATTAAGCATCTGCCATTTCATACTGCTTCATGAATATTACAGCCCACATCATCTCCATCACATTTGTGTCCCCAGCCATACATCCCCTGTCTGTGAGTCTGGGAAGGGTCAGAGCCAACCATTTTAGGACCATTTCTACACAAGAACTATATATTTCTACACAAGGACATCATCTACACAAGAACTATAATTGCGTAAAAATGGGAAAGAATGAGAATTTAAGGTAAGTTGCTTTTAGCCAACAAGCCTCCCCGAAAACATCATTAATGTTGCTAGGCTTAATCGGCTACACTCATTTTGTTTCACAGTATGACTCAGCATGTCACACTACTAGCAAAATACACAAATATGTTCTGTGCACCTGTTGTTGTTTACCAGTTTATTATTTGACTCTCTTCCTACAAGCTGTGCATTTTCATTCAAAATGAAACATTTTAATAACCATCTTTATCTCTTCACCCCAGTGATTAAAGTAATTAAACATCTACACAATCTGCATTTCTTTAATGACTGCAAAGAATTATAAAAGCAGCTATTCACAGGTAGCTGTTAGTGTCTTAAATAGCTATTTACTAGTGCCTAATGTTTAATTAGGACATCACTAAACATGTTTGGAATGCCAGTAAATTGTAAAAAACTGTGGAAGCTATGTGATTAACCCTAGCAAATTGCTAAAAAACATCTAACGCAGTCTGAATAAATGGAATAAAATGATCTCTTATGATCAACGTGGTGCCGTGTACATTGAAAATACATTTGATAGATGCCTAAGTATTTGTATCCAATAAATGTAATTTCATTTCATAGATTCATTTTTCAAAAACTTTGACTTCGGCAGATCCCCTCACAAAACCCTGAGAAACGATGATGAATTGGATTTAGGGTTCCACCAAATCTACCTGCTGTGTGGTGTGAGTGCTTAATCTGTGCAGCTGTTTGCATTGCTGGTATGGGAGCGTTGACTGATCCTTACAGTGCAGTCAGGAGATGGGTGGGAAAGGCACAAGGCTTTGCCTCTGCTGTGGTACTGCAGTCTGACTACCGCTAGTGCGACTGTGCTTCTGGAGCTCAGGAAATGCTCCATATATTTCTAACAAGTAGGAAGAACTCCAAAGCCCTACCCGGTGCCTTAGTACTTATTGGAAGCATAGACGATTAGAAGAGGTTCCAAGGCCCAGTCTTAGAGGCATCATGCTGTGCATATTTATGCGTTCTGGCTAATCTGACACCTCTTTTTACATATTGACTCATTACTAAGCCCTTTAGGTCCCTCGTAAGGTGAGCTGGAGCATGGAGAAGAACAATGTTCCCTGGAGTTCGGATTGGGAACCACTAGCACTGAGATGGCATTATGAAAATAGTAATCTCCCTAATGCACCCTGTATACAAACATGTCCCAATAACATTCAAGGTCATAGTGGAGTTA